>NW_026920020.1:0-16277 GCF_032062105.1 Saccostrea cuccullata
ACCCGCCTATCCCCCACAGGGGCTGTACTCCCTTGACCCGCCTATCCCCCACAGGGGCTGCACTCTGTTGACCCACCTATCCCCACAGGGGCTGCACTCTCTTGACCCGCCTATCCCCCACAGGGGCTGCACTCTGTTGACCCACCTATCCCCCACAGGGGCTGCACTCAGTTGACCCGCCTATCCCCCTCAGCCCCAAAAGTGCACTCAGTTGACCCGCCCATCCAGACCCCTTATACTACTAAGACCAACCAAACCACTGTTATTCTGCCTGGTTTTACTCTTAAAATACACAAAAATCCAGGAGCTTCCGGGGGCTGCGCCCCCTGGTCCCCCCATTCAAAGTATGAAATAACTAGTAATAAACACGGCGTACTTTGCTACATCACTAACCAATACCACTATTAGTAAGTACTAAGTAGGTAAATCGTTTATTATGGTGGCATGTGTTACAATACAATGAGAACTGAGAAACATTCAATACAATATTATCATTCAAACATCCGAACCTATATGCCACTTTTAACAAAAAAAATGAAAAATATGCACTATTATAGTGCCTGGTTTTACTCTAAAATACACGAAAACCCAGGAGCTTCCGGGGGCTTCGCCCCCTGGGCCCCCACCAGGGCTTCGCCCTGGACCCACTGGGGCCCTTAAGGCGGCCCCCAGACCCCTTGCCTCAACAAAGTTATTCACGCCCCCCCCCCTAACCACAAATCCTGTATCCGCCCCTGATCTCCCCTAGAAAAAAACACAAATAAATAAACAAGTAAAATACAAATCTTGTTTTTATATTTTTTGTTAAGATTTACATGTAAAATACATTCAAATAACATGAATAAGGTCGGCAACATAATAAAATGAGGGACTTATATACACAGCACTTTCTCAAAGCTCTGCATTTGCTGTTACACGGATCCACTGTACTGATATATACTGAAAGGAAAAAGAAACGCAGGGTAAACTTTTGAGGTTAATTAAATTTGTTTTCCTTAAAATACTTGTTAGTTTTCCTATCTAACTTTTAAAATCACCTTTCAAAAAGATATAACCAAATTCACATATGATTTTGTCTAATTATTCATGAGTTATTGAAGCTCAAATGACGATACCCCCCAAAAGTGAAAATCGAAAACTCATTATCTTCAATGTCTATCTCGTGCATCTGTCATAGTCTTATTTCTCCTTTGCATGGTATTTCCTCAGAGTGTGTATCTTTCAAACCCTGGCTATATTTAGCATGAGTAACCACACAAAAAAATAAGTCAAACGACGCGCGCATGCGCCAGTGAGAGGAATACAACAGCAAGTTGACTGGCTCAAAATACCAAATTGCGGAATTGTTTTCTTTCAAATTTCGTATGAATGTAATGATTATAATCGTCTTCTCTATAAATGGCTGTTTTTGTGGTAGTAAGGTGGCGATTTAAGAGATGGCAGGACGAATAATCCGCTCGTAACGTGGCTCTGTTTCGCGTTATTGTCATCGTCACGGTTGATTGAAAACCACTCCAGACCCTCTCTGACAACGTATAAAATGTTTTATGGGGAAAATTTACAAGAGACAACTTAGTAAACCGTTGTTGCCTTTTTCATTAATTAGGCAATTCGAAAACAAGACCCCATTGAACTTCCGTAAACTGTGCCAAAATTGCAATAAATTCATAATGTCTCTTAATATTGAAAAACGATGTGCATACCTCATATGCATCAAATAATGAAACAAGATTTGTTGACAAACTTGTCGGTATCAAATTGCACGTGTTTTGGGCTTTTTAGCGTTTTCCCTACGTGACGTCATAAATTTTACGGTTGAGTAAGTCTGAATACTGATTTTGATGCACAGTAACTAAATTTCCCTTCTGACCAATTTTCGTAATTTTCGGTCATGTGGTCAAATTTTTATTGAAAATTATGCTACCCTGCGTTTCTTTTTCCTTTCAGTATATGTGTGTCAATTATATGATTATCTACAAGTTCTAAACATAAAGCAACCCATCAGTCATTATGTATTTAAGGAATAACTGTCTTATTTTTCGATTTCATGAAGTGATCAATCGATTGGCTTGCGTGATAATTTGCATAAACGCCTAAGGCGTTTATGCATAAAATTATCACGCAAGCCAATCGATTGATCATCTTCATGAAATCGAAAAATAAGACAGTTATTCCTTATATTTACATGCTCTGATTCCGCCAATCCACGTGCTCCAAGCCCTGCTTCTGTCTAGCTGTCTGTCCCGCCCTGCACATGTTTTTTTGGAACTGCGCCAATATACATTGATGGAGAAATAAAGTACATTTACATTTGGTAATTTTATCTCGGACAAAGACATTGGAAATGTAAACAAATCATCATCAAACTTGAATTGCACTGCTTTACTGTCACTATATGAAACCAATATTTCAAATACACCAGCCCTCTTTCACATGTATTTCCTTTTCAATATAATGTACAATTGTACTAGGAAGCTTTGAAATTAAAGAAAGGGAATTAAATGTGACTTTATTAACTAATACTTTTTTCCACCTCTGGCCGATACTCTCACTAAAGGGTGTGTTACTTAGACTTCATTTAACGTAGTTGTAAAAAAAAATTATTCATATTTTAAAATATGTATCGATGCACGCAAGCCAAACACAATCTTCCGCTCTGGGGTAAGACATTTCTCAGTTCTAAAATTTCATGAAAAGTATTTTTTCCAGAAAATGTTAATATCACTATCATCTTTAATATATTTGCTTCCTTTATTTGAATGAATGAAGTAATGATAAAAAGTTCTTTTTTCATCCAAAGTGTTGAGGTATGTAAAAAGTAAACAAATACTTCACGCATAATTCCAAGGCTCATGGTTAAGCAAGACTGAACGCGCTAACCACGAAGTCTTACCATATCTTTGATGTGTGTCAGTGTCATTTACATAACCGAGATTGTTGAAGCACAAAGTCTTTTTCGATATTCATGTAGAATGGGCTCAGCCAAGAAATGAATCAAATATTTTTAAGATGTCATTACTGAAAACTAATTTTATATATAAAAAAAATACAAATTTTTGTGAACTTTGAAAATTGAGAGAAAAATTGTCTCACAGCGGAAGAATTGTCCTCACCTAGCTTGTGCGCCTTTATTAAATAGCCAATAATATTAAAAGACACTTTTTTATAATAGATATTTTAAAATATTGAGATATATTGAAATGAAACATCAAAATGTGATGTATGGGCCTTTTTTTTGTACGACTACTGCCTGTGAATCTACATTGAAACGATGATGGGAGAGATATATAGCTCTCGTTGCGCGCCCTTTAGTGAGGAATTGAGCTTACTGCAAATTTTTATTTTTAAAAAGGAAAAAAGTTGCATGTCGAAGGCCAAGACTCTTGTATACTACATACGAAATTTCAGTTCTTTACTTGTATGGCTACATGATTAAACGACATTTGTATAATATAGCGATAATCCTCTCCCCCTCTTCATTGATTTGTTTTATTTCTAAAATTATACAAAATTTCCTCAAATTATAATAAAAAAGGTAATATGTTCGTTGTTGTTTGGTTAAGGGTGTACAATACTGCGTAAAAACGCGGTTTGGTTATTCCCCCTTTTTTACAGCACTTAACATGGAATATCATATGAACATGCATATAGGACCGATGTGTGATGACATGAAATGGGAATTTTCGGTTGATTTTTCATTTCATGAGATCCTCTGTCAATTGTTGAAGAAAATGGCTTCGATGAATAGAATCTCATTACTTATCAATGTCGTCCGCTTTTCCAGTGAGGAAGACGAACAACTAAATCAAACAGTAGAAACTCTCACGTCCGACTTTTCTGGAGTTTCCAGACTACGTTAGTGGATATTTCGTGCACATCAGCTTCACAAATTCTGAAAAAATAGATAAATTATGTTAGAGTACATGTATGATTAGAAGTCCAGTTTCCAATTTTTAACGATTTAAAATTTCAATGCGATATTTCCCCTGGTCGATGAAACAAGAGATCCATGGGTCACAATGCTCACTTGAACACATTGGCTACGAAAAAGCACAGTTTAAATAAGTATTACAAAGTTTATAAGGAAGGACTTGAGTTTTAAGTTACCTGAATCCATATCAATATTATTACAAAAATTATGGCTTTGCTGTTGTTTATTTTGCTTGTTTGTTGTTAAAGTCCCTTGAGAGAATTTTTGACACCTACACGCCACTTGCCGATGGAGGGCTACAAATTTTTATTCATGCTAGGTACTATGGGCCATTTAGCAATGAGGGATCTTTTTTCCTACCAGCACATACTGCGCTACGGAATCTCGGTCTTTATGGTCTCAAAAGACTGATACCTACGTCCCACAGTGGAATTCGAAAACCCACGTCACAAGGATCAACTCTCTAAAGCAGACGCTCTTACCAATGCGCCACGCGGGCGACCTACTGCTGTAAAGATTTTTTCCTATATATTTCTCTGTGTCTAGCAAAACTTGTATCTGGAAAAAAGTGGAGGGGCACCCATCCCCACGCTACATGGCGCCTGATTTATGTATTCATGCAAGGTATTTTCCATATGAATAATGATATTCGTAATTTCATTTGCAGTCATCGATATATAGTCATAAATTGTATATACTTTCAGGCGGCGACAATATATTCCGATGGACGACATTATTTGCAAGGAGTATTATTGCATATTGTCAATGTTTGTACAGAATGTGCATGATTAAACTATAAGTAAAGAGATATGATAACAGATATTGTTCTTTCTGCTCCAGTAGATTTGTAAAAGAAAAATGTCCAATCAAAATTCCTTAGCTTCTTGCTTAGACAGCCACGTAGCATCGGCAGTCAGAGAATTTTTTTTTACTTACCTGAAAAAGTTGACAAGCAAAAAAAAAAAAAAAAAAAAAAAAAACAAGGAAAATTGCCCAAACTCCAAAATCCTAAATCTGGGGGTGGGAGGTGGTGAGGCCAACTTTTTCAATGCCAATACCAATTTTTTGTATTCAACTCTACATTCCCCTTATATCAATTTCCTGTAGTATAAAGTGGGGGGGGGGGGTAACCAGCCTCCCAATGAACAATTCCAATAGTAAAAGTATTGCTGGGAAAAAAAGTGGGGGGCTAGCCCCCCCCCCCCCGTTGGTACGTGCCTGTTAGAAGAGAAAGGCTTCCATGTAATAATTTCTTACACCCATGTGCTTTATTTAAAGTTGTCAGAAGTATTAAATAGATGAAAAATATTCGACAGTCATAGACGCAAGGTAAAATAGTTTTTAAAAACCTTTAACTTGTTTACTGAAAAGATGGAGGTGTTGATTTTATGTTTCAATTGAAACTGATAAGGCCACACCAATTTATTTTCATGCTCGTCGGACATCTGATGAAAAAAAGTAGAAGCGGACAAGCGGTTAAATAATATTAAAATGTTATTTTATTGAAGGCAAAATTTTCAGGTGAAACATGAAAAAATTTAAGCGAAAAATTAATTTTTTTTTCGTTTTATTGCTTTGCAGATTTAAAATACGAAAAAAAGATCGGAAGTTGAACAGAAATTAACACAAAATTTTCCAGATGCGGTGGAATAAATATTATTTGTGAAATTATGTTAAAAAACGAGCGCGCTGGTCCAACGAACTACAATTTAAAATTATGTGGCCTAAAATATATTCTTGCAAAGTTTAACACAAAGCATTCAATTTTGGCCAAAAAATTAATAATGAATGAACCAGAGCGGCTTTTCTCAATGATTTACCTTCATAATTCATCCTCCCATCAAAATCAACATCGACCTCTTTAATCATCTCCTCCACCTCCTCGAGTGTCAGTTTCTCTCCTAGGTTCATCATACATAGGCGTAGTTCGTCTGCGTCAATGTAGCCATTACCATCCCTGTCAAACATTTTAAAAGCTTCTCGAAGCGCCACCTCGTGGTCTTCTTCGTCCAAATCACGACTCATAACAACATCCAAGAAACTTTCGAAGTCGATGAAACCTGTGCCTAATTTAATTAAAACAGCAACTTGGTTAAAAGCAAGACAACCTACACAGTAAAATTTCTGACAAAAAAAAGAACAGTACCTGTCAAAATTGTGTTAATTAATAAATTGTACATGAACATCAAAATTCCGTTTACATGTACCTGATCAATACGTTGAGCTCACGGAGGGTGTAACCGGTCAGCAGGGGATGCTTACGCCTCCTAGGCACCTGATCCCACCTTCGGATTTTCCGTGTCCGTGTTTCATGCTTTCTTTACACATATATGCATACACACATATACACATATGTATATCTTTTTTTTTTTAGATCTATTACTGTTTGTCATCTTTACCTTTTATATATTTTATATGATGGGAACGGAATTGAATTTGTACAACCAGGGGGTACTTCCACACAAATATGACTAATAAGATAATACTGATCTATATGTAGAAAAAGTCTTTTGATCATTTTTAGCTCACCTGATCCAAAGGCTCAAGTGAGCTTTTCTGATTACATTTTGATCAAACTTGGTACAAAGCATCCTTAGGTGAAGGGGGATTTTAATTGTTAAAGTGAAGGGCCAAGTCCCCTCACAAAGGGAGATAATGAAGGAAGACAAAAATAGGGTGGGGTCATTAAAAAATCTTCTCAAAACCACTAAGCCAGAAAAGCTGAAACTTATGTGGAAGCATCCTGGGGTAGTAGATTCTAAATTGTTTAAATCATGACCCTCGGGGGTAGGGCAGGGCCACAATCGGGTATCAAAGTTTTACATAGAAATATGTAGGAAAAATCTTTACAAATCTTCTCCTCAGGAACCACTGGGCCAGAAAAGCAGAAACTTATGTGGAAGCATCCTGGGGTAGTGTAGTTTCTAAATTATCCAAATCATGACCCCCGGGGGTAGAGCAGGGCCACAATCGGGTATCAAAGTTTTACATAAAAATATATAGGAGAAATCTTTAAAAAAATCTTCTTCTCAAGAACCACTGGGCCAGAAAAGCTGAAACTTATGTGAAAGCATCCTGGGGGTAGTGTAGTTTCTAAATTGTTCAAATCATGACCCCTAGGGGTTGGGCGGGGCCACAGTGGGGAATCAAAGTTTTACATAGAAATACATAGGAAAAATCTTCAAAAATCTTCTTCTCAAGAACCACTGGGTCAGAAAAGCTAAAACTTATGTGGAAGCATCCAGGGGTAGTGTAAATTCTTAATTGTTCAAATCATGACCCCCCGGGAGTTGGGCGGGGCCACAATGGGGAATCAAAGTTTTTCATAGAAATATATAGGAAAAATCCTCTTCTCAAGAACCGCTGGGCCAGAAAAGCTGAAACTTATGTGGAAGCTTCCTGGGATAGTGTAGATTTCTGATTGTCTAAATAATGATCAGTGGGGTAGGGTAGGTTCACAATATGTAATACAAGGGGGATCTGGTAAAGAACAGCATGGTCAAAGCTGTTCAGGTGAGCGATGTTGCCCATGGGCCTCTTGTTATGCCCCTCCCAAATTTAAATTTAAATCAACTTTAAATACCGGGGTATTAATCCCTTCCACCTGAGGATGTTTCCACAAAGATTTAACTTATGATAACGATTTTGCTTTTGTTAATAAGAGGAGTTTTTAAAAAAAAAAATTCTCTTAAAAATCTCATGCCTGTCGTGGTCTCATTCTACCCTGATGCTATGTTTTGAACAATTTATCGACTTCACTCCCTCAGTAAACTTTTAAGTGAGTATCATCTTTTCTGATAAAGGCAATGTTCTTAGGAAGATTTTTCCTATTTACTCCGGTCTTGGATCCCCCTATTGTGATCTTATCCTAGCACCAGGGACCAAAAGCATTTCCATGCTCCAAAGGAAAGGAGAATATACAAAACTACCCTTGTATTCTGTCTATCCATAAATTTTTTCCGTTGCAAAAACCAAAGATACTTGCAAACATGTATTATAAAAAAAGTTGACACTTTTATCAATAATACCTTCTGAGTCAATCTCGTCAATCATTTCCTGAATTTCGATTTCGGTCGGGTTATGGCCAAGAGCACGAAGCACAGCACCTAGTTTCTGAACTGATAAGATTCCGTCATGGTCCTTGTCGTACATGTTAAATGCTTCTTTGTATTCTACAAGTAGATAATGTAACACTAATGTAGGATATAAACATTACCATAAATCAAAAATCATGAAATTTAAATTATTCGAACTTTATTAAGAATTCAATATTGTAGAACAGTAACACGAAAACTACATTTGGTTGGAATAAAGTGCAGAAATGCATTGTTTGCTTGTACACACAGCCACTCTCGCCTTTCAGTAATCTGAAAGAATTCCCATTGGTACCAATTTTGCCCCATTATTATCAGATTTGTATTTTATTAGGCCAAAATTACTCAAAAGGTGTGTGTTGAACATGCTGTGTTCTTCCACTCGGTACTTACAATGTAGATACATCGGCAACGTACAGTGTATTATCAATTAACAAAAGTTACTTCCATTTATATGTCGACTCGAAATAACGCATGCCTTCTTGACGTGATATAACAGGGTCTGACACATCTGTTTCATATTTGAATATATTACTAGAAAAATATGTTACAAAGTTTTTATTGGCCTTATGCACTCTATCCTAAATAATAAATTGTACAATCTAGAATGTCAAAGAAAAAATAGTACCGTAGCTTTGAAATTAACTGTACGTCTGGAAGGTTTCATGTATGTGTCAGTTTTTCTATCTCAGTGGTTCTGAATAAGAAGAAATTAATGACCCCAATATATTGTGCTTTTCTTCACTCTGTCACTTTGGAAGGGGACTTCCCTTCATTTGAAATAATAATAATTCGTACGTTGTGCTAGCCTGTTTAAAAATGGCCGAGTTGTTTTTGATAAGTCGAATATGTGGAGAAATGTTTACATAGTCTACCAGTTCAGGTGTCGCCAGCGTGGCGACTTCGAAGTGGTTAGACTAGAGTGTCTGCTCTAGAGCCGCGAAGTAAGGAGTTGATCCTTACATGTACGTCGCGCGGTCGAATCCAACTGTGGGACATGGAGACCGGTCCCTCGGATGAGACCGGATGAGGCCCATTGTCGCATTAAAGGAGGCCCATTGACGCATTAAAGGAACTTTTAACAACATACAAACAAAAAACCAGCTTTTCCAAGAATCTTTGAAAAACAAGGGGCATAACTCTGTTCAAAACATCTTCACTAGCCAAGGGTTTCTGATACGCTACTCTCCTTCATAAACCCTTGGCATACGGTGAAACCAAAAGACAGGATTGTTTTTTGTCACATGATCTCGAATCTACCAGGTATGCACAGATTGCGTCATCGACAGAAATAAAGACGCGTGTTAAAAAAATTAAATCAAAGTTTTTTTCAAGAATAATTAAGAAGCAATTTATTTATTATCTATAGTACAAATCTGAAGCTTCAATATAGATTTTTAATCAAGATATTGGATGACACCATAGCTATTTATAGAATTGCATGTTATCTTACGGATCGTTGTTTACTTGCGTTTTTCATTCTCGAGATTAAAGAGTCGAGAAGTATCCCGAACGCAAATAACGTCATTTACAAAAAAAAAAAAAAAAAAAAAAAAAAACAATTGCTGATTTGCCGACCGGGTGTACTGAATCCCAATCTGAACTCGGGAAAAAAATAACCCAACTTCTATCAACACCGTATGCCAATGGATTATGAGGTGAGTAGCGTATAACAAACCCTTGTCATGATCAAGTGAAGGAAAAGTCTGTAGAGAATTGTACTACATTACTTAAAGTTCATCAAAAGTTTTGCTCTCAGCAAAGATTTCTCTACCTGATTCATGCATTCTCTTTTCTCACACATTTCTAGTATTCACCTCTCAAAACCTTAACGATTTATAAACACTGATTAGGTTTAATTATTATCCACTATTTTTATCATTCATAAAAATTCGGGTTCTACTTTACTCTTATGGAACGGTATAATAACTGTGAAAGCGTTTAATATACATGAACCGACACGTTTATTTTTTGTTTATTTTGTGTTTTACTGAAACATCCTCAACTAAGTACTATTGACACCCACATACATGTACGAAATTAAAGTTTTGAAAACCGCTTTTCATGAATGGTGTTACACAGCAAGAAATTTAATTAAAAGGGGGGTACTTGGGCATATAGTAACATTCCAAAATTCTGTCAATAACAAGCAATTTCAATTTTTTCGATAAGTGATTAATACTTTGTGAAGAGACCTTACATTTCAATATTAAATGTACATGCACTTTCCTTGCGTACCAGTTACATTTTAATAACTATTGAAATAATTAAAATTATATAAAGCCGACACAAAACATTTAGTCTAAAATCATATATATCGTGTTTTAATAGCAGATATGTCAATAATTTGCATTCATGTATGCCATTTATTTGACTTTGAATCTTTTTTGTACTGTTTTTCTAAGACATATTAACTTGACATTATTAAAGAGCATTAAACCACAAACGTTCATATTCGCATATCCTAATGTTGAAAAAAAAAAAAGAAAACCAGAAGGATTCAAAACATTCCATTCGTAGAAAACCCTTCAGCTGCTCCATAATAAACGTATAATACATTTCAAATTGAACAAGATGTGCCCGGTGGCGACAAAATTCTAAAAAAGTTTTTCTATTAGCATAAAGGTCACAGTCAAGGTCAGAAGGTCAATGACCTTGTCATTAAAGAGAGCTTTGTTAGTGGAGTGAGTATACCAAATTAGAAGTCTATCTTTTATGGTTCAAAAGTTACGGCGGAAGTTCGAAAAAGCTATTTTTAGCATAAAGGTTACATTCAAGGTCATAAGGTCATTGACCTTGGTGTCATTTGAAAGAACTGAATTAGTAGAGTATGCATGCTAAATATAAAGTCTCTTTCTAACATTGTTCAAAAGTTATGGCTAAAGTTCGAAAAAGCTATTTTTGGCATATAGGACAAGGTCATTGAGCTTGGTGTCACTCGAAAAAGCTTAGATAGTGGAGTATGTATACCAAATACGAAATCTACGGCTTCCTTGCTCTCACGGTTCAAACGTTATGGCGAAGGTTATAGTAGACAACAAACAGATAATCTGACAAACAAGCAGGACAAAAACAATATACACCCCGATCTAATGATCCGGGCGCATAAAAAATATAGTGATAAGGAACTGTGATGGACCTAAAAACAATGCTTTATTGAAGATATCTCCAAGAATGCTATGATTTCTGATCCCTTGACCTTCAAGACTGACCTAATTTTTAGCCCCAAAAAATCTACTTCGGTGACTTCTGAATGACATACAAGAAATCTGTGAGCCAATGCTCACTAGTAATACCCCCGCTCTGATGTAAATAAGCACTATCATGTTAATACACACAAGTTCAATTACAGGCAGATGCACAGAAAAATATGAAGTTGACATCAGATTCATATCAAAATTAATCCCAACATATGGCATGCCTAAACAAAGAGTGTAATAAAATTTGAAGCATCTGCTATGAATAGGTAATGAGAAAACTGCGACGAAAATTTGTTATTTGTGAAACAGACAGACGCACAGACAAACAGGAAGTTGATATCCGATTAAAAAAAAAATGTATCCCAACATATGGCATGCCTTAGTAAAGAATGTGTTAAAATTTCAAGCATCTACAATGAGTAGTTGCAGAGAAAACTGCGAATAAAATTTGTTATGTATGAAACAGACAGATGCAAAGACAAACAGGAAGTTGACATCGGATTTGAACGAAAATGTATCCCACCATATGGCATGCCTCACAGAAGATTGTGTTAAAATTTCAAGCATCTACAATGAGTAGTTCAAGAGAAAACTGCAACGAAAAATTGTTATGTATGAAACTGACAAACGCACAGACGAACAGGAAGTTGACATCAGATTTAAACAGAATGAATCCTACCATATGGCATGTCTCAGAGAAGATTGTGTTAAAATTTCAAGCATCTGCGATGAAGAGTTGCTGAGAAAACTGTGACAAAAATTTGTAATGTATGAAACGGACAGAGGCACAGACAAACAGGAAGTTGACATCGGATTTAAGCGAAAATGTATCCCATCATATGGCATGTCTCAGAGAAAATTGTGTTAAAACTTCAAGCATCTACGATGAGTAGTTGCTGAGAAAACTGCGACGAAAATTTGTGATGTATGAAACGGACAGACGCACAGACAAACAGGAAGTTGATATCGGATTTAAGCGAAAATGTATCCCACCATATGGCATACCACAGAGAAGATTGTGTTAAAATTTCAAGCATCTACGATGAGTAGTTGCTGAGAAAACTGCGACGAAAATTTGTTTCGGACGGACACACAGCTAGACAGACAGACGGACAGCTAGACAGACGGACAGACACACAAGAGTAAAACAGTATACCCCCCTCTCCTTCGGAGCGGGGGTATAAAAATAGCGTGCATATTTGACACAATATGCCATAAAAAATGACATTTCACCCACAAAGACACCAAAAGCGGAGAACCACAATTCTTTAAAGTCGCTTGTTATGTATAATAAATACGTATACGGATTTGACAGCAGGAATAGAAATTAAAGCCCTCTCCACAAAGTGATGAGTGCCTTTGAGAGATCTAAAATAGTAACAGCATTTTTATGCGCCCTGATAGAAGATCCTGGGCGTATATTGTTTTTGTCCTGTCTGTTTGTCTGTCTGCAAACTTGAATCTTCGCCATAACTTTTGAACCATGGAAGATAGAGACTTCATATTTGGTATCCATACTTTACTAATCAATTTCTTTCAAATGACACCAAGGTTAATGACCTTGACTGTGACATATATGCTATGTTTTGTTGCTGCTGGGCGCATAGTGTTTCAGAAACACATCTTGTTTCTTGAAAGAATCTGATTCACTTGGTATCCGATCACAAAATAAAGTTTTCATTTTTTTTCTGTAGCACCATTGTTTGTCATTCATGGGTTCATAAAGTACTAGAATTATATATTTTCTGCGTCATTGGTAAAAAAAAAATGTATCATTATCTAAATATCTAACTTCCGGGAAGAAATGAAATGTTAATACCTACCATGCACTTTGTCTTGGGTCAGCTGGTTTAACTGCAAAATATTAATAATTTAATTATTAAAAGAGAAAAAAAAATTTAACGCTGTAGACATTTAACGTATTGAAACTGCCATTCAATTAATTGAATTGTCACTGGAAGGTCTGGAAATGTAACCGAATGGCAGAAATTTGCGAAAAACAACTAAAGCACACAACGAAGACTCCCTCAGTGATACACTGTAACTGAATTATATGATTTATCCCATGTTTACCCCTTATCCCGTGGATATAGCTGATGTGATATCGTTTCCGTATCCCATTGTGAAGACGTCGCGCATAGTATTGGGGTTTTAATTAAATTGCGTAACTTCATCCTTGTATCACTCCAAACGACTTACGTTAGTATTTTTCGGTCATTTTATCGTTTTGGCTACATGGATTTTTTAGCCAATTTGTACCAATCTCCTATAATGTCCTGTGATAATGTCACACAAAATTCGGTAATAAATTACCAATATACTAACCTAATCCGACTGTTCGTAAAATTGGAAGCATTCTGTAATATGCTGTGATCTTGACGAGTAACAAAAAAGACGGAATGTTTTGTAAAGATTTTTTTACTATATAACAGGTCCTTTTCGTAAACTAAAGTGATAAATGAAATGTGTAAATCAAGAAGTAGACAAATGTTTCTTTTAAAAAATATAAGCAAATAATAGGAGAGATTGATAGATCGATTTTTATGTCTAGTTTGTTTTGTTACTACGACACAAAAATGCGTTTTATGGTACATGTATTTAACCGGACTTAAAGCATTAAAGTGACCTGTATTCTCTATTTACTAGAAAAAAAATCTTACAGATAAAATTTTGTTTTTAAAATGTGCAAATAAATAAAATTTTGTATCTAAAGAAACACTAAAAAGTTAGATATTTTTTAAGAAAACAAAAGCAAAAATGAGATATCTAGTCTAATTTGTTACGCCTTAAATTGTTGACTTTTTTACGACATATACTTCAACGTCAGTAATGGGTATTTCGACGTTACAAAATCAGCCCCAATTCTGTGCGTTAAACATGGGATAAAAAGAGTCTCCCATGATTTGCAGTTGGGTACTAGTATGATTTTCATCCAACTCATTGTGTGTTTTATCTCCTCGCCAAGGCTCGTGGATTAAAAAAAAACTCGTTGGATAAAAACCATATTCAACTACAAATCATGGGAGATCCTATATATACATTCATAAAAAATTCAAAGTTTTGTGCTTTCAATATTTTTACCCCCCGCTTGAAAAACGGGAGGGTATATAGTAATCGTTAATTCCGTCCGTCTGTACGTCCGTCTGTTACGCTTTGGGGTACCCATCTCTTATCCGCAACTCCTCTCATACCACTGAATGAAATTTGATGAAACTTTCACAGAATCTTTATTACATATTGCCATTGTGACCTCCTATTTTACTTTTTAATCCGACACATATTTTGGGTTTCCCGGCCACAGCAAAACATGGACTTTGTCATTATAACTATATGGAGGCGGGGGGTATAATTTAGTCAGCTCATCGCTCACAGTACCTCTAGTTGTCATTATATTTTTATGGTTTTGAAGTTACCTGCTTATATATGTCCTTGTGTATAACCTTTTAAATTAAGTTCAAGTGTACATTATGTATGAGTAAAAGAATTTATTTATTATTTTACTTTTGAAGAACTGTTTAAAATAATGAATGATTTTTAACAAGATTTAGTGCAACTTTTACACGGATGAACAACTTAAAAATTGCTAGTTTTCCTATAGACACACAGTAACATGAAAATGATTCCAAAAAACTTTAACCTTGGCTAGTGTCAATAAATATCCACATCTCATTTTTGGCAATTATTAATTTTTTGGATGATGTAGCAATATAATACTCATAGTATGCATGAGTACGGAAGTCACATGTTTCTGAGAATTTATTATTCTGCTTGCTAATTTCTAAAGAGAGATGAAAATGTTTTTGTACATTTTGATTAGAAACTGCATTACATAGGTGTTACAGTATTGTCTTTGTCACCAGAAAAAATATCAATGCAATATATCACCTGTACGCAATTTTTGCATGCATCACATAACATTGATTTCACAGAATTTTGAAAAAAAAGTCAGTTTCTTCAAGCTTACTTAGTGTATTCTTACAAACTGATCCTTGTTATTGAAAAAAAATTCTGCCCACTGCGTTTTCAAGAGTTAATCAAGTGACTTGTTCTCTATCTAACTTTAATTATATTCAAAATTACGTACATGTGTGAATAAATTCCGCTATCATGCTAAGTTTTCATTGATAAGCGGATGGTTGTCATCTCTGTAGAGTTCTCCAAAGTAAAATCATATTGATGGTGTTAATTTTTGAAAAAAAAAGTCGTAGAAAGAAATTGATCTTGATTAATATTTCATGCAAATATCAGTTTTGAAATCAAACTAATCTTCACATTGATAGATAGATTGATTGATTGTATACTGTTTAACGTCCCTCTCCAGAATATTTCACTGATATGGAGACGTCACCATTGCCGGTGAAGGGCTGCAAATTTGGGCCTATGCTCGGCACTTACGGCCTTTGAGCAGGGAGGGATCTTTATCGTACCACACTTGCCGTGACACGGGGCCTGGGTTTATACGGTCTCATCCGAAGGACCGCCCCATTTAGTCGCCTTTTACGACAAGCAAAGGGGTACTGAGGACCTATTCTAACCCGGATTCCCCACGGGGGCATATTGATAGATGTACAATCACAAAACAACATATGGGATTTCGTCAAAGGAATAGGTTGCTGCAGACACAAAGTAATTTTCATCGAGAGTTATTTTTACCTGAAATATTGTTTAACTCTGTCATATATCAATTAGCAACGTATGGCACCAGTAACAAATGGATAATAAAATATTGTAGGAAAGTAGTGAAATTCTTACCTACCGTTAGCTATACAGCTTTACGTGTCGTAGGCTACATTTTTTTTTTGCTACAATCTTAAGATATCTCAAGGCGTTGCTCTAATAAATTCTTGAATGAATTTTGATTTTTGTTTTTGATTCAATGAATGCAATTTTTACAATATTGACAAACTGCAAAACTACCTTTATATTGGTACATGTATTTTTTTTTTTTTTTTTAAATCAGGATTCTATTTCCGAAAGCCATTTTTTTTTTCATGAACTTCATTGTTTGATCAGGTATGGAATCTGTACTACCCAGGTAACTGATACATTTAA
>NW_026920021.1:0-16565 GCF_032062105.1 Saccostrea cuccullata
TTGTTTAACAAAAATCTTGGCAATTCGAAACTATTTCTTAATTAGCTCTGCATGACACTTTTAAAAAGGCGCAAACTTTGAAACGCGCGAGACGTTGGAAAGTGAATCGGTAGAGTGGGAGGATTATTAGCGTAGTAATTCTTTGTCAACCTTTGAAGAAAATAACATAATACGAAGAAGGAATATCCAGAGGATCAATTTACTTCATAACTGCAGATATTAGTGGTGAGTTACAAAAAAATGGAGGCAATCGCTGAATTTGTGAGATATTTGTCGAGATGTTACTGTCTATTTGTAAGAGTTCCGTTATGTCCTTTTTAATGAAAATTTTGTCAAACTTTGTTATGAGTAAGGATCCAACCAAATTACGTTACATTTAATAATTAAAGATTGAAACATCCATCCTGTTCACCTATAACCTGATAACATCTTGAACATGGCGGGCAAGGGAAAAAGGCTAAACTCCCGCTCGGAATGCTTTAAAATATGGCAGTGCCTATGATGCAGAATTAAATGAAACAAATACTGTAAATCACTTTTTATTCGCGAGAATATTATTTTCACGTAATTACGCGAGACAGTGTGCTCGCGAAAATTTCATTCTCGTGTATAATTGTATTTCATAGGATAATATAGAGCAAGAACCACAATTCGTGAAAATTTTGTCTCGCGGATCAAGAGTCACTGACTTTCTCGCCAAAATAAAGTGTCGCGAAAATTTAACGATTTACAGTATGCAAGTCTTAAGTTTTCACATTTATGAGCATTTTCAGAAAATCTTTGTTCTTGTAGGGAAAAGAGAAGCAGTTCACAGATAATGTTGATGAGTTGAGATCAGAAGATTAAAAAACTCTGGCTGCCAAAAAAAAAAAGAATATAAAAAATCCAGGCTCTTGAAGAAAAACAAAAGAAAGGAATGAAAATATGAATCGTAATCGATCAAAGGATCCAATTGGTGAAATTCTGAAAATTCTACAGGGAAAGCCAATAAGATTTTGAAGAAAAACAAAAGAAAGGAATGAAAATATGAATCGTAATCGATCAAAGGATCCAATTGGTGAAATTCTGAAAATTCTACAGGGAAAGCCAATAAGATTTTTTTATTTGACCACCTCTGCTCAAAATCCTTGAAAGCCCTTTTAGCTGATGCCCTAATTGCTGAACACACTTTTCTGCCAGACAGTGAGACTTGGATTAAAAATCATTCCATTTTAGGCATACACTTTGAAATATGCTGAATAAGGAACCCACTCTCCTCTTGACCAAGTAAGGTTAAGGATTCTGCAAAGAGTCGCGTTTGAATTGAATATTAGGAATGAACTACATAATTTATTTATTATCGTTATCACTTATCAGAGTTGTTTACTTGAACAAAGATTTTGTTACCATGATTGGAAAACAAAAATTCTGTGAAATCTTTCAAGATGCTATTAAAATATTTTCTTTTACAGTTTTTCATTTTGCATAACTTATTACATTTTTGTTTACTAAAAGCAAGAACATTCATGAATAGTTCATGAACATTCCTAAATAACTTTTACAAATTATTCATGAATAGTTCATGAAAATGCATTGAACCTATTAATATCATTCATGAACTTTTCTTGAAAGTTCATGAATATAATTCATGAACTTTTCTTGAAAGTTCAAGAATTATTCTTGATCATTTTGCAGGCATTTAAAAAATCCAAGTTTGTTCATGAACAACAAATAATTCTTGAATATTCTTGAACTTGGTTTTCATGAATAAAATCCATGAAATCATGAGTGTCCAATTTTAACTTCATGGGATCTTCATGAACAATTCATGAGCTGATTCAAGAATATAATTCATGAACTTTTCGTAAAAGTTCAAGAATTATTCTTGATCATTTCGCAGGGGTTATTATTTAAATACAAAGTCACACATAATTTAACATCTAATACATGTTATAAAAAATCAAATAATATAAGTATATATAAATATGGAATCAGTTTTGGTGAAAATGTGACAATAAAATGTAAATATATAACTATGAAAACATCATTGTATTATTATATAAATCTGTACTTAGGAAAACAAGTAACAGTTAATCAAAGTCTGTAAGCATATCTAATGTTAGTTTTAACTTTCTGTTGAAGTTACTCTTATTATTTCTTAAGAGTTGAAAGATTGATTTCATTTCTTTCTTGAAATCACTCAAGAGTGCTGAATTTGTAATATACACTACGGTCAACGCGGATCCCTTATTTTCCCGCGACCCCGCGATGGTGTTTTAATCCTTTCCGCGATACACCGTCACGGTTTTCTCATCGCGGTGATCGCGGGCCCACGAGTTTACCGTGACGGTGTAAGGTACCGTTGCTGAGATTAAATCGAGGAAGATAAAATATCTGCTTGTTCTCTTTTTTATTCTCTGTTTATATGAAAAAAGATAAGAATAAATGTAAAAAATGTTACACGATATTTTTAAATAAGAGGTCGGCGTACTGCATGTAAAAAAAATCTATTTTACTAAATTCAAAGTTATCTGTTCTCTTATGTAAGAAAATTCAAACATATTTTGAGATCTTTTATCAAAAATATTGATGAATGCATCGCGTCAACCTCTGTTTCACTTTCGTTTTCCATCTGCCGTATTTTAATATTTTACTAAAGAATTTATTTCAAATATACGTGACAAACACATTGGGTATGTGTACAGTGTATGTGTTTGTGGGTTCGGTGTGTTACGTTTCTAAATAATACAAATACAGAATTATATATTTTCATTAATAAAATAATTTAATCTCAAAATGTGGTCCAGTTAAAATGAAAAACAATTAATAGACATGATTCGGTTTTAAAAATTATTAAGAAAATACTGTCTGTCCTTCTTCTCCTATATATTAAATGATAACATGTATGCGTTTACTTCATTCCTTTCTTTATAAACGTGTATATTTTTTTTTACACTCGACTATTATTATCAGTGTACCTCTTGTATCATTCAGTGATCACCGTACTGAAATGATATTCCTATGTACACATGTGTGTATAATTATCAATTACATAACACTTCCTGTCTGTGCCCGTGTCCTGACCACGGATTTCAGCATTGAATTTTTATTTACTGTAGAAGTTACAACCACCAAAGAAATAAACGATGCAACAAATGGCATGTGATGAGTTTAACTTTAAATAACACATGTATATTAATCTATGTTAATGTTTTTCCAGATAAATTAAAGACAAAAACGTCGTCACATAAATGTCGCCATGATCAGCATAGAAAATAAAAAAAATTGAAATTATTACAAAACATGTTAAGCGTGGACATCTTAATTAACTAATGCATAATATAACTTAACGCAAAAATAACTATTAGAAGCATATTTAATAGATTGTTGTGTATTGTAGTAATTCGTTCAACATGGCTTTCCTGTCTTTACCTGGAATATAGCATCGAAAATTATAGATTAATCTTTGTAAACGCAATTTATTTCCCGTCTTTAATCTTTCATTCAGACACAGTCGTTAAAACCAGAAAGGTTTAATCTGAAATAAATCATAAATAAATGTAAACTAAATCCTACAGATGTATTCAACCTTACTCCTTTATACAATTTTAAATTTTGAACAAAAGTACTATAATTTTAATATTTAAATATTTTCTTGATGGGTTACTTCTAATAAATACGTTGAAGACGTTGTGTCTCATTAACTATAAATTTATTTAAACTTTTATATCTACAACAGGTCTATATTTAATATACACCTTCATCTTGTTTATAAAGTCATGTTTCTATCAAACGTGTCAAATGCAAGTAAAAAAAACATTTTAGTATTTTTTACCTACGTTATAGTCTGTTTGTGTCTTGTCTAAATTTATCGAGCGCATTGGGTAGGGAAACAGTTATTTTGCAACGCTTTTATTTGTTTATTCGAAGAACGCCTTGTAAGATTTTAATTCTTAATTAAGGCAGGCAAAGGAATTAAAATGTTAAAAATAGAAATTAAAAACATAACATCGGATTATTAAAATAATGAACGTGTTGGTAAGAACGGACTATAGATTCCCAAATTTAGCGGAGCACCAATGCTCGCTGCTGTAGGTCGCCTACCCCGAGGGTAACCACCCCTACACTCAACCAAACTACCGGGTAAAGGCGTAATGTTAGGTAATACCCCCTCCCCATCTATTGGATATCATTCGATAGATAGATTGTGTGCAATTTAAAATTAAATTATTGAAGTGTCACAAAATAAATAAAAAGAACCAGAATACGCAAAAAAATATTGAACATCATTACATTAATAGGTGTTGAAAAAGAGGAGCATTAAACAGCTTGATATAATTCAATGAGTTTTTTTAGCTTAAATTATAATGTTTAGATATTTTGAAAGTGAAAAGCCTTGTGTTTCAGATTCAATTATTACCACTGATTACAATAATTTAGCTATTGTTGATGGAAAGGGGGATATCATTTGCTCATAGTCCAAAACATTTTTCATCGAGCATGATGGTCATTAAGGTCTTCCGTTTCCAACGGAAGACCTTCTACTGATTCTGTTGGTAAAGATTATTAGGGTCTTCCGTCTTCAGCGGAAGACCCTTCTATTATTCTTATGTTTCTTTTTCAATTTTCTTATTATTAGGGTCTTCCGTCTTCAGCGGAAGACCCTTCTATTATTCTTCGGTTTCTTTTTCACCTTTATTATTATTATTATTATTATTATTCTTTTTTCTCCTTACCGATTTTGTGCAGAAGATTTCTCGGAGATGGCTCGATCGATTTGGTTCAAATTTTCGGTGTTGATGTGTCTTCTATCTGAAGTTTGTACCGGCGCTTCGATTTTGAAAAAATCACTTCCGGTCGGAAGTTATCGCCCTTTGATTGAAATTTAGATGACCTCCATGTCTGTGATGGAACTCAAAAACGGCTCAAGCTAGAAAGCTGAAATTTTGAGGGATGGTAGAGGACATGTTCCCATCTTGCACCTGGGTCAGGATATTTTCCGGAAGTGCCTAGTATGGAAGCTCGGTAGGGGTCAAAAATTAGGACACGAATCATGACTGATTTTTTGAGACATTTTCCATTGTATCTTTTAAAGTAATATTTTTTTGTTAAAAGATACTGAGCAAAATTTGTGCAAAACTACAAGATCTTCCATATGATATCAAGAAAAAAGTGCTGACTTATCACATTAAGGGCTGAAAGGGGCCAAAAGTCTTTATTCAATAACTTCTTAGCAGTCAATATTTTGTAATACATTATTGTAGCAAAAATGTTTATCTCAACAATCTTCAACTTTATATTATGATTTTTATGTCGTATGGTATATAATTAGGGGCCACAAGGGGCCAGAATGCTAAATCTTTGACGCTTTATATCTCGAAAGTGAGAAATATTTTGATGAGTAATATTGAACAAAAGATGTTCAAAATAATGTTCTGAACAATATGCTACCTTTCATTTTTCGCTATACGTCCCCGTTAGGGAGTTGAAGGGTTGGCCCCTAAATATTTCTTTTGTAAATAACTCGAAAACGAAAAAGAATCTCTGAATAGTTGTTGAACGAAAAGTGTTCAAAATCATAAGAGCTTTAAGACGAAATTAAGAAAAAGGGGCTGGGCACTCAAATTAGGGGCCAAGAGGGGCCAAAAGTCTTTAATCGATAACTCTTTATCAGTTAATATTTTGTAATACATTACTGAAGCAAAGATGTTTAACTATATGAATTACAACTATATATTATGATTTTTATGTCGTATGGTACATAATTAAGGGCCACAAGGGGCCAGAATGCTAAATCTTTGACGCTTTATATCTCAATAGTGGGGAATATTTTGATAAGTGATATTGAACAGAAGATGTTCAAAGTCATGTTCTGAACAATATGCTACCTTTCATTTTTCGCTATACGTCCCCGTTAGGGAGTTGAAGGGTTGGCCCCTTAATATTTCTTTTGCAAATAACTCGAAAGCGAAAAAGAATCTCTGAATAGTTGTTGAACGAAAAGTGTTCAAAATCATAAGAGCTTTTAGACGAAATTAAGAAAAAGGGGCTGGGCACTCAAATTAGGGGCCAAGAGGGGCCAAAAGCCTTTAATCGATAACTCTTTATCAGTTAATATTTTGTAATACATTACTGAAGCAAAGATGTTTAACTATATGAATTACAACTATATATTATGATTTTTATGTCGTATGGTACATAATTAAGGGCCACAAGGGGCCAGAATGCTAAATCTTTGACGCTTTATATCTCGAAAGTGAGAAATATTTTGATAAGTAATATTGAACAAAAGATGTTCAAAATCATGTTCTGAACAATATGCTACCTTTCATTTTTCGCTATACGTCCCCGTTAGGGAGTTAAGGGTTGGCCCCTAAATATTTCTTTTGCAAATAACTCGAAAACGAAAAAGAATCTCTGAATAGTTGTTGAACGAAAAGTGTTCAAAATCATAAGAGCTTTAAGACGAAATTAAGAAAAAGGGACTGGGCACTCAAATTAGGGGCAAAGAGGGGCCAAAAGTCTTTAATCGATAACTCTTTATCAGTTAATATTTTGTAATACATGTCTGAAGCAAAGATGTTTAACTATATGATTTACAACTATATATTATGATTTTTATGTCGTATGGTACATAATTAGGGGCCACAAGGGGCCAGAATGCTAAATCTTTGACGCTTTATATCTCAAAAAAGAGAAATATTTTGATAAGTAATATTGAACAAAAGATGTTCAAAATCATGTTCTGAACAATATGCTACCTTTCATTTTTCGCTATACGTCCCCTTTAGGGAGTTGAAGGGTTGGCCCCTTAATTTTTCTTTTGCAAATAACTCGAAAACGAAAAAGAATCTCTGAATAGTTGTTGAACGAAAAGTGTTCAAAATCATAAGAGCTTTAAGACGAAATTAAGAAAAAGGGGCTGAGCGCTCAAATTAGGGGCCAAGAGGGGCAAAAAGTCTTTAATCGATAACTCTTTATCAGTTAATATTTTGTAATACATTACTGAAGCAAAGATGTTTAACTATATGATTTACAACTATATATTATGATTTTTATGTCGTATGGTACATAATTAGGGGCCACAAGGGGCCAGAATGCTAAATCTTTGATGCTTTATATCTCGAAAGTGAGAAATATTTTGATAAGCAATATTGAACAAAAGATGTTCAAAGTCATGTTCTGAACAATATGCTACCTTTCATTTTTCGCTATACGTCCCCGTTAGGGAGTTGAAGGGTTGGCCCCTAAATATTTCTTTTGCAAATAACTCGAAAACGAAAAAGAATCTCTGAATAGTTGTTGAACGAAAAGTGTTCAAAATCATAAGAGCTTTAAGACGAAATTAAGAAAAAGGGGCTGGGCACTCAAATTAGGGGCCAAGAGGGGCCAAAAGTCTTTAATCGATAACTCTTTAGTTGTTAATATTTTGTAATACATTACTGAAGCAAAGATGTTTAACTATATGATTTACAACTACATATTATGATTTTTATGTCGTATGGTACATAATAGGGGGCAACAAGGGGCCAGAAAGCTAAATCTTTGACACTTTATATCTCGAAAGTGAGAAATATTTTGATAAGTAATATTGAACAAAAGATGTTCAAAATCATGTTCTGAACAATATGCTACCTTTCATTTTTCGCTATACGTCCCCGTTAGGGAGTTGAAAGGTTGGCCCCTAAATATTTCTTTTGCAAATAACTCAAAAACGAAAAAGAATCTCTTAATAGTTAATGAACGAAAAGTGTTCAAAATCATAAGAGCTTTAAGACGAAATTAAGAAAAAGGGATTGGGCACTCAAATTAGGGGCCAAGAGGGGCCAAAAGTCTTTAATCCATAACTCTTTATCAGTTAATATTTTGTAAATACATTACTGAAGCAAAGATGTTTAACTATATGATTTACAACTATATATTATGATTTTTATGTCGTATGGTACATAATTAGGGGCCACAAGGGGCCAGAATGCTAAATCTTTGACGCTTTATATCTCGAAAGTGAGAAATATTTTGATAAGTAATATTGGAACAAAAGATGTTCAAAATCATGTTCTGAACAATATGCTACCTTTCATTTTTCGCAATACGTCCCCGTTAGGAAGTTGAAGGGTTGGCCCCTAAATATTTCTTTTGCAAATAACTCGAAAACGAAAAAGAATCTCTGAATAGTTGTTGAACGAAAAGTGTTCAAAATCATAAGAGCTTTAAGACGGAAATAAGAAAAAAAGGGCTGGGCACTCAAATTAGGGGCCAAGAGGGGCCAAAAGTCTTTAATCCATAACTCTTTATCAGTTAATATTTTGTAAATACATTACTGAAGCAAAGATGTTTTACTCAACCATTTACAACTATATATTATGATTTTTTATGTCGTATGGTACATAATTAGGGGCCACGAGGGGCCAGAATGCTTATTCTTTGACTCTTTATTTCTTGAAAGTGAGAAATATATTATATTGATTAAAAGATGTCCTAAATCATTTTCTGAACAATATGCAACCTTTCATTTTTGCTTAACGTCCCCATTAAGGAGTTAAAGGCTTGATCTCAAAATATTTCTCATGCAAATAACTCAAAACGAAAAAGAATCTCAGAATAGTTGTTCAAAAAAAGTGATCAAAATCGTTAGAGCTGTAAGATGATATGAATAAAAAGGGCTGATTCTTAAAATTAGGGGCCGTGAGGGGCCAAAAGCCGTTTTTTAAAGTCTTCAATGTTCAATGTCTTTTATAGATTATGGAAATCATTACTTTAGAATGAGAATCTCAGTCCAAATCTTATCTCATCTCATCATGAATCGAACGGAAGACCCACTCGTTGCTCGCAACGAGATCGTATCTAGTTATTATTCTTTTTCTCTGCACAAATTTTGTGCAGAAGATTTCTCAGAGATGGCTCGATGGATTTGCTTCAAATTTTCAGAGTTGATGCAGGATCATCTGAAGTTTATACCATTTTTTTGATTTTTTGAAAATCACTTCCGGTCTAGAGTTATCGCCCTTTTATTAAAATTCAGCGGACCTTCTTGTCCGTCATTGATCTCAGAAACGACTTGAGCTAGAGCGCTGAAATTTTCAGTGATGATAGAGGACATGTCCCCATGTTACTGGGAGTTTGGATAGTTTCCGGAAGTACCTAGTATGGAAGCTCGGTAGGGGTCAAAATTTAGGACACGAATCACGAGTGATTTTTGGAGACATTTTTCATCATATCTTTTAAAGTATAAATATTTTGTAAGAACATACTGAACAATATTTGTGCAGAATGACAAGATCTTTCATATGATTCCGTAAAAAATGTGCTGACTCATCACATTAAGGGCCAAAAGGGGCTAAAAGTCTTTTTTCGATAACTATTTTACAGTCAATATTTTGTTATACATTAATGAAGCAAAAATGTTTATTTCAACAATCTTCAACTGTAAATTATGATTTTAATATCGTATGGTACATAATTAGGGGTCACAAGGGGCCAGAATGCTAAATCTTTGACGCTTTATATCTCGAAAGTGAGAAATATTTTGACAAGTAATATTGAACAAAAGATGTTCAAAATCATGTTCTGAACAATATGCAACCTTTCATTTTTTGCTAAACGTCCCCATTAGGGAGTTGAAAGGATGGCCCCTAAATATTTCTTTTGCAAATAACTCGAAAACGAAAAAGAATCTCTGAATAGTTTTTGAACAAAAAGTGTTCAAAATCTTAAGAGCTTTAAAATGAAATCCAGGAAAAGGGGCTGGGTACTCAAATTAGGGGCCAAAAGGGGCTAAAAGTTTTTTTTCGATAACTCTTTAACAGTCAAGAATTTGTTATACATTAATGAAGCAAAAATGTTTATCTTAACAATCTACAACTGTATATAATGATTTTAAAGTCGTATATTACATAATAAGGGCCCACGAGGGGCCAGAAGGCTAAATCTTTGATGCTTTGTATCTCGAAAGTGAGAAATATTTTGATAAGTAATATTGAACAAAAGATGTTCAAAATCATGTTCTGAACAATATGCAACCTTCCATTTTTCGCTAAACGTCCCCATTAGGGAGTTGAAGGGTTGGCCCCTAAATATTTCTTTTGCAAATAACTCGAAAACAAAAAAGAATCTCTGAATAGTTGTTGAACAAAAAGTGCTCAAAATCCTAAGAGCTTCAAATCGAAATCCTGGAAGAGGGGCTGGGCACTCAAATTAGGGGCCAAAAGGGGCTAAAAGTCTTTTTTCGATAACTCTTTAACAGTCAAGAATTTGTTATACATTAATGAAGCAAAAATGTTTATTTTAACTATCTTCAACTGTATATTATGATTTTAAAGTCGTACATTACATAATAAGGGGCCACGAGGGGCCAGAAGGCTAAATCTTTGATGCTTTGTATCTCGAAAGTGAGAAATATTTTGACAAAGAATATTGAACAAAAGATGTTCAAAATGATGTTCTGAACAATATGCAACCTTTCATTTTTTGCTAAACGTCCTTATTAGGGAGTTGAAGGGCTGGCCCCTTAATATTTCTTTTGCAAATAACTCGAAAACAAAAAAGAATCTCTGAATAGTTGTAGAACAAAAAGTGTTCAAAATCCTGAAAGCTTTAAGATTATATGAAGAAAAAAGGGTTGATCCCTAAATTAGGGGCCAAAAGGGGCCAAATGTCGATTTTAGAAGTCTTTAATTGTTCAATGTCTTTGTACATACATTACTGAAGAAAAAATGTTTATTTCAACAATCTGAAACTGTATATTATGATTCAAAATCTGATCTTACATAATAGGGGCCACAAGAATCAGAACGCTAAATCTTTGACGCTTCGTTGCTCCAAAGTGAGAAATATTTTGATAAGTTATTCAAAAGATGTTCAAAATGATGTTCTATGCAACCTTTCATTTTTCGCTAAACGTCCCCAACTTTGAGGCCTCATATCTTTTCACTCATTTTTCAACGGATTTCGCTCAAATTTTCAAAAAGGTTATAGAGTTTATAAACTTTATCAGAAGAAAAAAGGGCTGACTAATATTGAGGGGCAAAAAGTCACTTCCGGTTTTATTGTTATCTCCCTTTAAATGGAAAATTTATAGGAAAATCTTTCGTTTCCAGACAAAGGCTCAGAGACGGCTAAAGCTGGAGCAGAAATTCTACTGATTTTAGATAAAAGAAGGATTGAAGTTGTGCACATCTGTTTTTGTTTTTCGATTTCTCTATTCAAAATGGCGCAATATAGGGGTCAAAAATTAGAACGCTTAAAAGAACCAAAAATTACTCATATTTTGCTTTTTATCTTCTAAACTAAGAATATTTTGTTAAAATATATAGAACATAAATTGTGCAGAATTAAAAGATCTTTCAAATGATATGTCGGAAAAAGGGCTGACCCCTAAATTAAGGGATCTAGAGGGGCCAAAAGTTTTTTCCAGATATCTCAAAAAGTATTGAGAATTTGTTATACATCAAAGAAGCAAAGTTGTTGAAAATGTCAAGTTTAATCTAATGGACTCGTCAAAATACATCCAGCGTCGTCACTTCCGGCCAAACCGGAAGTAGTCGGAAAACGCGTATTTTTGCCGTTTTTGACAAGTTTTTTGGAAACTTGCGTCTCTGGGAGCTTCAAAATTAATTTTCCGTGCGTCGTCGTCACTTCCGGTCGAACCGGAAGTAGCAAAAATGGCATATTTTTGCATTAATTAACACAGTTTAGAGGATTCACAGCATTTTTGGGCGTTATTTCTCTTTTTTTTTTTTATAAATGAAAGCCGCTTCCGGTCAAACAGGACGGAAGACCTACTCGTTGCTTTGCAACGAGCTTTGCTCTAGTTTAAAAATATATTTATTGCTTTGAACCTGACCAGCCTAAGTGGAATTAATACGTAATATAGATATCATTTTAAATACAAATTTGCATTAAAAAAAACTTAACAGTACTGCATCATATATTTAAAAAAAATATTACTCAATCAGGATTAGAATGATATAAATTGCTAAGTGAAAAATTCTAACTGAAAAGTAGATATGTAGAAAACCTCAAAGACACGGTAAATTAAATAAATGAGTTAAAAAAATAATTAACAAAATCACAAAGTAAAATCCAGACACGCTATATCGCACCTTCGAGGTTGTAAGTTTTCAAGTGAGCTAATCTCACTACATCTGTAGGACTGCAAGGACTGTCCTTTGAAGATTTAATTATGAGTAGTGTGTTTTGATAAGAACAATCAATAAAAATACAGTTAGTTTCAACTGTATAATTTTTTTTAAAAATAAAAAATAATTTTTTTTTAAACCAAATGACACTAAAATTACGCTAAATTTTACTCTGTGCGAAAAGCTGGGGGAGGTAACTCGCGTTTACGACGATTACTTTTATTTACCTGAGACCGATATCGCAAACCGCGATGGTGTGGATCAGGTGAGGGTCCGTACCGCGAGAATACGCGGTTTTACCTGTGTTACCTGTGTTAAACCGCGATCAATTTCACACCGCGAGGACTCGCGGTAAATACGGAAACCGCGTTGACTGTAGTGTATTTATTTTCATACTTAATGCTGTTTCTTGTTTTCCATACTGACCACTTGTATATATAAATCAAGGTGTTAACACATATTCGAACATTTTTGGGTTCTCCAGCGAATCCCAATAAAACAATACATACATCAACTTTGACTGGATTTACTACAGAGATTTTTAACATTATATTTTGTACCAATTCTAAAAGTGGTTTGACATGTTTACATTCATAAAATAGATGTTTCTGACTCTCAATATTTGATTTACAGAAAAAACAATTACCATTTGAAAAACCCATTTTGCTTAATTTTTCTTCAGTGTATAAGATGATATGCAAACATTTCCATTGAAATTCTTGAATCTTTTGTTTTAACATAACTTCATAAATTGAGCCCCAAATCTTTTTCCATGTAATTTCAATTTGCATCAGTTTCTCCCATTTTTGTTGGGATTTTGGAGTGATATTTTTGTTTAATACTTTTTGTATATCTTTGAGTTTTATATCTTCAAAATTTATTAACTTGTTTGTTTTTCTTACAAATAAAAAATTATCACACATCACAAAAAATTCTTGATTTCATTATCTATTCTATTTACAGTATTTCTCCCTTCTAGAATGTCAAGATAGGTTTTAGGTATAGCGGTTTTTATTTTACTGTATTCAAAAATCCAGCTTCTTTTATCAAGTAGTTTTGAAAATATGTAAGCATTAGTCTTAAAAGTCTTAGTATCATTATCCCAAATATCTCCAAAAGTTTGTAGACCACATTTAAAAAAGACTCTATATATAGGCTTTTGCCTCGAAATTGTATATCTTTATGTCCAAAAATCTGACATTTCAAAAGTTCATCTTTGCTTTCTGGTGGAAAGTGTGATCTAAATTCACTGTATGCCAATAATGCATTTTTATAAAATGTGGGTAGTTTATTAAGAGATATGTTCATAAGATCAGAGCAATTGCAAATGAAATATTCCTGTTTTGGATGAATATCTTTACTTTTTAGCCAGAGCTTTCCTTAAGCATTCCAGTTTTCAAGTTCTGAGTGCATTATTTTGTATATTGTTTTAATTTGTTTACTTTTAATAAATGTAAATAGATTTATCATGTCTAATCCCCCCTCAGCTTTACTAAGGCAACAAACATTTCTATCTACTTTGTTTACTTTCTGATCCCATATATAAGACCACATAATGTCATTAATTTTTTTTACTGTAAATATTTGATATGCCTCTCATTGAATCTTTCTTTATATTATTTCATTTCTTTAATATGTGAGGTCAAAATTGCATTACGTCAAGTTAATTTCGTTTTACATGTGTTCTATGATTAAATTTATCAGTACGTGAAGTCATTAAGTCCATTCCCTTTTGTGAGTGTATATTTCTATTATAACAAAGCATTATTACGTGATGTTAATGTATCTATTTTACGCCGAGGTCATCACAATGTGAGGTGAATACATCTTACTTTTATGTCAGTGCTTTATTACGTGATGTAAAAAAAATTATAACATAATGTGAATATATAATATGGAGACAGTCCCGGCGTTCCATATTATATCAACACTTTATTACATTATGTCAAAACACCATTCCTTTATGTGGATATTTAATAAGAATATGTTAACTCTTTCTTATGTGATTTAAAACTATCTTTACATTGCGTTAATTCTTTATCATGTTGATTAAAAATGTTCATTACGTGCTGTAAAATACATTTACATTATGTCAAAGTTGATAACCTTGTTTTCACGACTGGGAAGGGGGAGGGGGGGTCCTGGTTAATTAGGACGAATTACAGACACATTATATGGGGGGGAGTCTGACTTTCTCTTTTTTCCGACATAACTTTATCATAGAAAATGTTCATTGAAATTCAGCCCCACTTTTTGCTGAAGTATAAGGGTAATGTAGTATATTTGGAATTTTTTTAGGACTGATCGAAATTAGACCCCCCCCCCTTTCACCCATTCACCCGAAATAGGATTTTCGAGTTTGGATTTGGATTTTTTTTTTTTTTTTTTTTTTTTTTGCTTTTTCTTGTACGTTATTTTTTTCTGGCTGACAAACCTCCCCCAACTTTCTAAAACGATCCAACGTCACTGGAATTAGTTATTTTTCAACCATTCCAGGACAAGCATTCTGTCACAAAAATCTACCAGTCCCTCACTTAAATTAATTGACCATGCCTTAGAAAACAATGGCTCATATCAGTGGCGATCTTGGGTTCTTGAAAAGAGTAGCTATAGGGGGACGATATGGTGTCTAAGTTGGGGACCAGGGGGTGAAAGCCCGGAAGCTGTCAAGGCTTTAAATTTTTTTAATAAGACGTTTCAACTTATTTCAGTTATACTTTATGTAAAACTAATGCAATGTCCTACAAAGTAAAACCAATTGATTAATTTCATGTATATTTTAGTCACTACAGATGGGACGGAGGGATTCCCCCTCTCCCCACCGACCCACCAGTGCACGTATGAAATACGATGTGTTTACACTTTAAAAAAAAAAAAAAAAAAAAAGGAGGGTTAAAGACTGATAAAAAGCTTAGGACAGTGTTTTGCAGTTAGACCAGAAGTTTCGGACTTTTCAAAATAATTCAAAAAAAAAAAGAAAAATATTTCTGCATGACATATACTATTTGATTTGCGATAATTATGAGATTAAACGACCATTGAATTTCGACATTAAAAAAAAATCGTCAATAAAGATTCCATGGGAACATGATCCTATTTATAAATTTAACCTGATATTTAATTAAGAATTAATTAAGTCTTGTGTATAATTTAATATTTGATATGTTTAAATTGATTTATTTTCATGTTTAACATATGTGCATGTAATATTGAAAACACAAAACGAACTTTTAGGCATAACCTAAACCTTACGTCACACAATAAAGAGTTGAAATATTCTAAGATATACTGACAAGAGGCTAAGCATTTTAGACACAATGTAAATATACAATGGCATAACATAATAATGATTTGTCAAAAAGTAAGGGAAAATTGACATCATGTAATAGATTCCCGTTGTCATGTAGCATATTGATGACATAAAATAGTAAAGAATTGGCCACATGTGACAATTTTTTCACATCATGTAATGAAATTCTGACACCGTGTTATAGCGACTTGATATTGAATTAAAGATAAATTCACATTATGTAATTAACTACTTAGACCATATAGTAGAGAGTGCACATAATGTAATAATGAGTTGAAATTATATAAAAACATCTTTACACCACGTAAAATGGTCTTGACTTAATGTCATAAAGAGGTGATATAATGCAATGGAAGATTGGCGCAATGTAATTGAAGTGCGAGTTAATGCCATAAAGACTTAACATAATGTAATGGAAAGTTGACATAACGCAATAGTAGTGTGTGTAAATGTCATAAAGAGTTGACATAATGTAATGGAAAGTTGACATAACGCAATAGTAGTATGTGTAAATGTCATCAAGACTTGACATATTGTAATTGAAAGTTGACTCAATGCAATAGTACTGTGAGTAAATGTCACAAAGTGTTGATATAATGTAATGGAAAGTCGACACAATGCAATGAAGTGTTCTGCTATAAGGCAGTTACGGCGTTCCAACAACCTTTTCCTTGATTCTCCATTTGCTGATGTAATATTATTGGTAATAATGTTAGTATAGTCAAACCAATGGAGGACGAAAAAGATGTCGAGATTGATGGAGATAACGAGAACACTTGTGCTGCAGTTCAGACACGTTTGCAGGCCAAATTGGAGCAAGGTAATAGTAGTTCTTAGAGAAAAGCAACAGAAAAGGATTCAGAGGATGAATCTTTGAAACAGTTATGGTGCAGCAGAGAGAAGTTGGTAGAACTTCAAGAATCAGATGACAGTTTGAAATCTGCACTGAGTATAGCACAAGGCGATACTCAAGAAGGTAAGTCTTACTTTCAGAAGCAGGATGGTTTACTGTATAGAATATTTCAGAAAGATTCTGGTGAGAAACTTTCCCAGATCGTCATACCAAAGACATTGAGGTCAAAAGGGAATGTCCCTGGCTCATGACACTCCACTAGCAGGACATTTAGGTAACAAGACAA
>NW_026920022.1:0-16168 GCF_032062105.1 Saccostrea cuccullata
CCAGGGTTAGGGGTTCTGGTGTTAGGGCGGGGCTTTATTGATTATATAGTGAAAATACATTATTTCTTTGAAAATCTTCTTCTCTGCTCCTGGGTATTAAATAAACTAACCAAGTACATACTTATAATGGAGAAGAATGCCTCTTCCAAAATTGTGAATTTTATGACACCAGGGACAGGGGTTCTGGTGTTAAGGCGGGGCTCTGTTGATTATATAGTGAAAATACATTAATTCTTGGAAAATCTTCTTCTATGCTCCTGCTTATTAAATAAACTAACGAAGTATATAGTAAAAATGAGGAGGAATGCCTCTTCCAAAATTATGAATTTTATGGCTCCAGGGTCAGGGGTTCTGGTGTTAGGGCGGGGCTCTATGATTATATAGGGAAAATAGTACATTAATTCTTTGAAAATCTTCTTCTCTGCTCCTGCTAATTAAATAAACTAACTAAGTATATAGTAAAAATGAGGAAGAATGTCTTTTCCAAAATTATGAATTTTATGGCCCCAGGGTCAGGGGTTCAGGTGTTAGGGCGGGGCTCTATTGATTATATAGTGAAAATACATCAATTCTTTGAAAATCTTCTTCTCTGCTCCTAGGTATTAAATAAACTTACTAAGTATATAGTTATGATAAGGAAGATTGCCTCTTCCAAAATTGTGAATTTTATGGCCCCAGGGTCAGGGGTTCTGGTCTTAGGAAGGGGCTGTTTTGATTATATAGTGAAAATACATTAAATCTTTGAATATTTTCTTCTCTGATCCTGGATATTTAGCAGATGAACTACCTAATATAGAGCTTTGATGAGCAAGGGCCATTCTTCCTGAATTGTGAATTTCAAGGCCCCAGGGTCAGGGGTACCATAGAGAGGGGGTCTACTTATATACTGAAAATGAATTACAATGTAATTGTTTGATATCTGATCCTTGGTATTAATCAAACATTTTTGATAAGGAAGGGTGCCTTTTCCAAAATTGTGAAATGTGTGGACCAAGGGTCAGGGGTTCATGTGTGGTAGTGGCACTACTGATTATTGCTGAATATTACTGATTAGTTGAAATGCATTTTTTGTTTCCCTACTCTGTTTATGGGTATAAAGTAACCAAACGAAACATGCTAAGTGTATATTTATGATTAGCAATGGTGTCTCTTTCAAAATTGTGAATGCCATGGCGTCTAGTTTAAAACATAAACCAAATTCAATCGTTGGAAAGTTGTTGCATGATGCTCAGGTGACCTATAAGGCCCATGGGCCTCTTGTTTTAAATGTCATAAAATATGGCTATTTCATTCCATTTTAATGTTGCCTCCAACAGCATGTCTCACTAATAACAATTCTGCATTACAGCATGGACAATTTGTTGAGGGTGCTACTAATGAGCTCTTAGTTTCAGGAGACGACTAAACCTTATGTAGCAAACCCTTTATCTGTGTCGGTTAATTCTGCTGGTAAATGTAGATTGATATTAGACCTCAGGCATGTTCATCAATTTATTGAAAAGAAAAAAAATTTAAAATCGAAGGCTTTGGTAATGCATTACTATTGGTAATAAAGAATGGATTTATGTACAAATTTGATTTAATGTCAGGGTACCACCATGTAGAAATACATGATTCGCATCAAAAATATCTTGGTTTCTCATGGAAAATTGGAGATCAAAATACGTTAGAAACATAGTTTCTAATCTTTGTTCTTAAGAACATTTTTTTGTATTTTGCACTCCATTGACATGATCATAGATTGACCTGAACCACGTGTTCGAAGTGAAATGCAAACATGCATTTGGCATAAACGTATTCAATCAACAAATGGTCAGTTGCTCGCGGTTAGATCCTCTGTGCGCATTAATAGCAAGAGCCATATAAGGCAAACAAAGGATTGTCAGAGTAGATGATATTACATGTACACGTTTTTTTACCAGCGTTTCGGTCGCCAGTGATCTCTAATTTTTGCCGTAAACTATGATATATTTCTATTTACCCCCCCCCCCCCCCTCTTTAGTCACCCTTTTCTGTTGAAAATCATGAAAGTCTTTCAGAAAAGTCTGGAAACACATTTTTCACAGGACATGTTTTCAAAAGAATTAAACGGACTATAGCAATTTCTTGTTTACTGCCAATTTTATTTATAAATCGGTTCTAACCTATGATCTTTGAATAGGTAAACCTAAACCATGTGTCTTGAATTTAAATCACAATATATACTGAAAGGAAAAAGAAACGCAGGGTAAACAATTGAGGTGAATTAAATTAGAATTTCATAAAATATTTTTTTGTTTTCCTATCTAACTTTAAAAATCATCTTTCACAAAGATATAACCAAATTCCCATTTGATTTTGTCCAATAATTTATGAGTTATTGAAGCTCAAATGACGATACCCCCCAAAAGTGAAAATCGAAAACTCTCATTATCTTCAATGTCTCTCCAGTGCATCTGTCAGAGCCTTACTTCTCCTTTGCATGGAATTTCATCAGAGTGTTTATCTTTCAAACCGTGGCTATACTGGGCATGTGTAACCACGCAAAAAAAATAGTCAAACGGCGTGCGCATGCGCCAGTGAGAGGAATACAACAGTAAGTTGACTGGCTCAAAAAACCAAATAGCAGAATTGTTTTCTTTCAAATGTCTTATGAATTAAATGATTATAATCGTCTACTTTATAAATGGCTGTTTTTGTGGTAGTTAGGTGTCGATTTAAGAGATGGCAGGACGAATAACCCACTGGTAACATGGCTCTGTTTCGCGTTAACGTCATCGTCACGGTTGATTGAAAACCACCCCAGACCCTTTCTGACAACTGGTGACAAGTTTTATGGGGGATGATTTACAAGAAACTGGTTAGTAAACCGTTATTGCCTTTTTCATTCATTAGGCAATTCGAAAACAAGACCCCATTGAACTTCCGTAAACTGTACCAAGATTGCAAGAAATTCATAATGTCTCTTAATATTGAAAAACGATGTGCATGCCTCATATGCATCAATGAATGCAACAAGATTTGTTGACAAACTCGTCGTTATCAAATTGCACGTGTTTTGGGCTTTTTAGCGTTTTCCTTACGTGACGTCATAAATTTTACGGTTGAGTAATTCTGAATACTGATTTTGGTGTACAGTAACTAAATTTCTCTTCTGACCAATTTTCGTAATTTTCGGTCATGTGGTTAATTTTTTTCCGAACATTATGTTACCCTGCGTTTCTTTTTCCTTTCAGTATATAACAATAGTAGGAGTGAGCAGCTAGTCACAATATTCCGGATAGACTTTTAAAAGCTCACGATAGATGGCGTTCGGAGAACGCTAAAGATGGTAATATTTACATTGAAACATCTCTATCACTAGAAATTGGGGGAGGGGAGCCAAATACTAAACGAAGACATTTATATCATAGAAATGGGTAAATGCAAGTGAGCACGTAATTATTAGATCGCTAGAGTTTTTGCGTCGTTGTGCTTACTGTAAACCAACTGTTATTCGCAACGACTTTATTTCGCGATTTTCCAGGGGTAAACTAAGTAGCGACGACTTATTTTCGCGATCAAGCTTTTTTCGACGTTGTAAATAGACAGAGAGACTTTAAGTGCTGGTTCGTGGCGAGAAATATTCGCGATGATGAGACTGTCGCGAACTTCGCGAAAATTTCTTGAATACGCGAATAAAAGTTGGTTTACAGAATCATAATTTTCAGCTTCTCTGGAACACTATCAGGTACCAATTTTAACCGATTATGGGATAATTAAGGAACCTGTGGGTGAATTGGGGGGGGGAGGGATTAAATTTATGGCCCCTCCCCCGGGTCCTCAGGGATGGGTCTTAAACCATCAAAATTAATGTAATCTTTTAAAATTATCTAATTTACTTTTGGGCTCACTTTTGTACTTATATGACACTCTTTTTTGTTTTTCTCAACTGTTCGCAATACTTTTGGTTCAATTTGTTTTGCCAAAATTAGTGGAGATCTTCGTTTTCTTTACATGATTTTCTGAACAGTGTTTTGAGTACTCTTCAAACATTTCTTCCCTAATTTCAAACTTCCCATGCCAGTTTTTACATTACAGTAAAACTCGGTTATTACGAAGTCACTGGGACCTAAGAAATTACTTTCTTATATCCGTAATTCATTATATCCATACAAGGAATCGTTAAATTTATATAGCTGGGAATCCAAAAGAACTTCGCCATATCCGTGTTCGAACTAAACGAGTTTTGCTGTACACTGTGAGTGTGAGTATTTGAAGCTATAATCCTATTTATGCCCCCGTAAACGAAGTTTCGAGGGTATATAGTTTTTATCTCACCTGAGCCGAAGGAGCTTTTCAGATCACATTTTGTCCGGCGTCCGTCTGTCTGTAAACTTTTCACATTTTCGACTTCTTAAGAATCGCTGGGCCAATTTCAACCAAACTTGCGACAAAGCATCCTTGGGTGAAAGGAATTCAAGTTTGTTCAAGTGAAGGACCACGCCTTTATTCAAGGGGAGATAATTGGGAATTGATGATAATTTAGTGGCATGTTTTAAAAATCTTCTTCTCAAGAACCACTGTACCAGGAAAGATGACACTTATGGGGAAACATCCTCAAGTAGTGCAGATTCAAGTTTGTTCAAATCATGATGCCGGGGGTAGGGCGGGGCCAAAATGGCCGACCAAAGTTTTACATAGAAATATATAGGAAAATTCTTACAAAATCTTCTTCTCAAGAATAACAAAGCCATAATTGATCATATTTATATGGAAGCATCCTCAGGTAGTGTAGATTCAAGTTTGTTCAAATCATGACCCCCGGGGAAAGGGCGGGGCCAAAATGGCCAATCAAAGTTTTACATAGACATATATAGGAAAAATCTTTAAAAATCATCTTCTCAAGAATAGCAAAGCCATGATTGGTCATGGGGCTACTCTGAGATTTAAACTTTTCAATAATAAACCATTTTCTACTTTTTCCTAGCCACAGTGCTCAGGTGAGCGATGTGGCCCATGGGCCTCTTGTTGTCGTGTCCGTCCGTCTGTCTGTCTGTTTGTTCGAAAAAACTTTAACCTTTCCCCTAACTTTTTATTTATTGGAGCTATGACTTACATATTTTACATGTGTATTCCTTGTGACAAGACCTTTTTTGGGGTACCACCAATTTTGACTCTTTAAGCTTGACCTTGAAGTTTACCCACTTTTACACAAAAATTCCAAACTTTTACTTTAGCCATATCTTTTGAACAGTAAATACCAGGACATTTTTACTTTCACATAATGTATTCTTTGTTGAAAGACCTTTCATTGGATACCTCCAACTTTGACCTTTTGACCTTGACTTTGAAGATTTTGGTACTTTTCAAAAAACTTTAACCTTGGCCCTAACTTTTGAACGGTAAGGGATGGGGCTTTCATACTTCACATATGTAATCATTCTGAGAAAGCCCTTCATTGGATACCAAGAACCTTGACCAATGACCATTGAGTCTTGACCTACTTTAAATAAGCAAACTTTTACCATAACTTTTAAAGGGCTGAGGTTATTGCTTTCATACTTCACATATTTAATCCTTGTGACAAGACCTTTCATTTGATAGCAAGACCTTTGACCCTTTGACACCTTGACCTTGGAGTTTGACGTTCTTTTAAAAAAAAATTTAACCTTGGCTATAACTTCTGAATGGTTAGGCTAGGGCTTTCATACTTTGCAAATGTATTCCATGTGGCAAGACCTTTCATTGGATACCAATTACCTTGACTTTGACTTTGGAGATTTTAGTCCTTATGAAAAAATTTTAACCTTGGCCATAACTTTTGAACGCTAAGGGCTAGTGATCTAATACTTCAGGCCGGAATTAAAAATATCTTTATTTCCCCTAACCCGACCCTAAATTCTCAACATGGGTCGGTAGGTAGGTAAACAATTTTATTTTCTGACAGCAGCCTTGAAAATACATTCTAAAATTTAATGGAAAATTACATTTATAGATAAGAAAAGTACCAAATAAAGTTATTTGTGAACAAATTCCTAAGTATCATACATATGCCGTTTAAAAGCAAAATTCATGATTAATTAATTCACAAATGTGATTTAGATGAACTTGTGAAATATCTCACGCCAGAGTACATTTATATAAATCGAATAAAAAAAGACAAGGTTCTGAAATACGCAAAGACTGGACAACCGAGTATATTTTTTCAAACCTTCAATCACCCTCCAGTGCTTATGTATAGACAGTCAATGTACTTTTTGAGGGCCATGAGATTTGCAGTGGTTCTAGAGCATTTTGCTTTGGCGTTAAGGCGTAAGTGGTTAATTTTAAGTCGCAGGTTTGAATACCAATGAGGAACGTCGAAAACGGTCCTTCAAAAGGGACCATAAAAACTTTTGTCCAGTGTCGCAAAAGATGCTGGCTCAAAAAAGATCCCACTGCTTAATGGCAAAAAAGTGCGTAGTATGTCTAAATTTGGGGCAATGGGGGAAATGTTCAAATGTCGTCCCAACAAATCTCGAAGGGATTAAAAGCAAAGAAACAACGCATTTTCAAGTACCTAATTAAAGAAAATGACACTGGACGTCTCAGGAAGCTGAATTATGATTTCAAAACTATTCGGAAAGAGTATTTAAACAATATTTAAATGAACCAAACCGAATCTACAAATGATAAAAATGCTATATAAAACAATGTCATAGTCACGAAGTAAATGAAGGCATGAAAAAGTACAACTGAATTATATTTATCAGGATGAATATGCAGACATATTTATAACAACTCCTATGATTCCATAATGGCATATAGTTAACATAGGAACATAGATGAATTGTTTTAGTAGATCAAAACTCAAATAAAATAAAATGCAGTGAAATTGAATGATGTGTTCACCAGATGGGCCCCTCGTCTGCTCATGAGGCTTGCTTTTCCATGTATTACGTACCTGAAATTCAACAGACAGATTTGATTGTTCATTGTTTTCGAAAATTTATTCACTCACATGGAGACGCCAAGACACCTCCGAAACATTCTTAATTAGTCATGGTAAATTTTATTCTCAAATTGTTTCAAGAGTGAAAAATTCTAGTTAGCTAAAGGCGTAAGATTGAGACATCGCCATAGTTTTGTGAAGAACTACTTCTCTGTAATCACATCTGGGCGCTATTTTGTTTCCATCAAATGCTTGAAAATCAAAGTAGAACAATGTCGGCCGTTGTATTTTATAATCAATTAAAAAAAAATTTGAATCATCTTATTTAAAAAATCTTTTCAGTCGGCGCGTTTTAGTTGGGTCGGTCGCGTTAGGGGAAACAAAGGTATTTTTTATTTTGGCCTCACATATGTAATCCTTGTGAGAAGACCCTTCATTGGATACCAAGAACATTGACCTTTTGACCTTGACGTTTGATCTACTTTTAAATAGCAAACCTTGACCATTACTTTGAAAGGATAAGGGCTTGTGTTTTCATACTTTACGTATTTAATCCTTGTGACAAGACTTTTCATTTGATAGCAAGACCTTTGACCTTGGAGTTTGACCTACTTTGAAAATTTTTAATCTTGGCCATAACTTCTGAACGGTGAGGTCTTGGACTTTTTTTGTGGCAAGATCTTTCATTGGATACCAATGACCTTGACCTTGAAGATTTCTGTACTGATGAAAACACTTTAATCTTGGCCTTATTTTCATATTTCACAATTGTATTTCCAGTGAGAAAAACCCTACTTTTGGTAACAATATATTAATTTTGCACTTAAGAAAAGTTTAAGCTTTACGGGGGCATCAGTGTTTTACAAACACATCTTGTTCTGTAATGATGTAACCCCACGTTTTTAGCCCGACCTTTGGGGGTTTTTTTAATGGCCTGGGTTGCCTCTGCTGTTCGTTTTGGTTTTACCAGTTCAGTTTTTGCTTTCTGACTTAATGTAAGATTGTACCAGGTGGTGATGGTTCTTTTGGTGAAATATCCATTTCAATGACCTTCTCTCTTGGTAGAACCATGGAAGAGATGTGGCTTGCATATGTAGATGTGCATCAGAAAATTCAGATTACTTTATCTTTTCGGGATTTTCGGCACTTCGAGTTTTGGGGGAGCGTGGGGTATGTGAGCTTGCTCACTTTTTCTTTCATTTGACACAGTATGCCATAAATAATGACATCTCACCAACAAAGACACCGAAAGTTGGGGACAATAAGTTTGCTTGATTTAACATTTGAACAGCTACTGGTCCTGTACCAGTAGCCGTCTAAAAATGGAGGTTTTTCTTTCATTGCTTCACTATTTGACATAATTTGGAGATAAGACTTGGCATATATAAAGCTTTACTCTTGCTCTATCAGAATATATAATTTTTTTGCTAGTCCTACTTATGAAACTTTGTTTTCATACCGTTAAAGAGCGGTAGGGTAGGACGCCATTTTCCCGTATGCACTGTACCAGTTACCGTCTACGTCATTTCTAATGATTCTGGGGCCTCCTGCAGGGGAATTATATTCGCACTCACTCGTAGGTTTAACATTTTGTCTGAGGCAAATCTTTTTATGGCATAAGTATACCTTAATGATACTACACAGTATTGTTGCCCTTGACATTAAGATGGGTCAATACCTTGACCTAGGTCATACCTTCAAGGTCAAGGTCATAATGCACTTAGGTAATAAAATTTTATCTGGGTCATAACTTTTTACTGCATGGACAGTTTTTGATAATATTTCACAGTGTTGTTGTCTATCACCAAAGGATAAGTCATGACCTTGACTGAAGGTCATATCTTCAAGATCAAGGTCATACTGTACCTAGGTGCTGAAATTTAGCACTGGCCATAATTTTTTACTGCATGGACAGTTTTTGATAATATTTCACAGTGTTGTTGCCTATCACCAAAGGATAAGTCTTGACCTTGACCAAAGGTCATATCTTCAAGGTCAAGGTCATACTGTACCTAGGTGCTGAAATTTAGCACTGGTCATAACTTTTTACTGCATGGACAGTTTTTGATATTTCACAGTGTTGTTGCAGATCATCCACGTCATACAGCGGGATTCGCAAGAATCATCAGATCTTTGCGCCCGCCGCTCTAACCATTGTGCCACGTCAGCGGCTCTACTACTGCATGAATGGATTTTGATAATGATTCATAGGATTGTTGTCATCACTCATGACCCAAGGATAAGTCATAATTCCATGGTTAAATTCATACTGTATTCTCCCTTGTCATTGATATGAAATGTCATTGCATTTTATTCCTTTTAACATAGCAAATGATGCTCTATAATATGACACACCGATCAGTATTTTCTCATCACAGTCTTTGCTCACCACCGCCAATATCTATTATAATCATATGTAATAGTTCTACTCTTCAAATAAAGACAAACACTCATCACACATGTACTCCTCATTCTCACCCAATCCAATATTTGAACAGCTCCTGTGCACCCATCCATCACATAGATTACATTGCACCCATTCAACAAAATCACTCTCCGTCTCTGCAACCGGATCAATCCCATTACACACTAAGCATACATCACTAGTTTTGCTTTGTTTTCTCATTCTTTTCCTTTCTCTGATAACCCTTTTCCTTTCCTTGTCTCTCTCTGCTTCTTTTTTCTTTTCTACCCTTTCTGTCTTCTTTTTTTCAGCCATCAATCGTTTCTCTTCCGAAATTCTCTCTTTCTCTTCTCTTTTCTTAATTCTCTCAATCTTCCTGTTTTCTTTATCCTCTTCCGTCTTTTTTACAGCTTCTTCCTTTTCTTCCATTTGAAGTATGATAGCCTCTCCTTCAAATATGAAATATTATTTGTTATTCTATTTTTATTACCGGGAGCAGGAGGTCAGTAGACCTCTCCCATAAATGGTACGATATTTAGGGGCATATTGCATGCATTTGAAATTAGAATACATAAGATTTTGAGGGAAATTTATGTGAAAACAGAAAAAAATACACGAGATTACCAGTTAGTACTCTTGCTTCCGTAATAAGTTTTGCGCTTGCTCTTTTTAGTTGCTGACTTTTCACAGGAGGGACCAAAATTGCCCCAAGTTTTTCAGGAATCAATCCACTTCGTACTAATGGATTTGTCAATGAAGCAATGGAGCATACGTCCACGTCTATTGAATCCCCACACTTGTCACACAAAATCTGTATGCTGCGTGAATCTGTTTGATATTAACAAAGAATTGTTTACAGATGTTTAGTGGGAAATTATAGTAAGTAGGTGAATAAACTACTAGATTGTATGTTTAATACAGATGAATGTACATGCATGCATCACCCGAATTAGAGCTAGTAGTTTCTTTATTTTTCTCTGAGGCGTCTGTCTGTGATTGTATTTGTGTTTTATCAACAGCACCTATGTCAACTGGATACATTCCAGCCTTTCGGAAAGCAGCCTTTACCCGTGCCGGAGAGCATACACTATCAATGGCTGTGCTGAAATGATGATTATTGCAACAGTTTTTAGAGAACTATTTAATTGACGCTTGATACCTAGTTATTTTATTGCAATTAACTAAGAATTAATCTATATATCCTACCAGGTTTATGAGATTGATAACTGCTCGTTATTTTACCCGACCAGTTGCACAATTCCCTCTTAGTCATTGGACATAAAAGGAAATATTTAGAGTTCAAAATGATTTCATTAAGATATCTACCTTAAAAGGGCGGGGAACTTAGCTTTCCCTATCTGGACATTACTGCTAAGGTAGCCTAACACAGAAGCCAGAGACGCCAACTTCTCCTTCAAAGGACCAAATATGCCCACGTCTAAAGGCTGAAGAATATGTGTGGTATGGGGAGGAAGACCGATGATATGAATATCATGAGAAATCGACAGCTTCAACAAAGACAGCGAGATGTGCGAATCGTGGTTATCGAAGGTTAATAGAACTGGCCTCCTGCTACCGCAAAATGGAATGAAAATTTTCTCAAACCACAATTCGAACAACTCGCTGTCCATGTATCCACTGTCAGACGACCCATATAACCAGTTTGCGGGTACACCCTCCGTGAAGTTTCTATGAGGTAACGATCCTTCAAAGATGAGATATGTAGGAAGGACCCTACCATCTCCTGCTACACATATGTGGGCCTGTCAAGAAAAAGGGAATAGAAATAAGAAGAAAAAGAAATTTACAGAAAACACCTCGGTTGTCAATGCTTTTCTCCGGATGAAAATTCTAAATAATACCCTCAGCTAAATACTAATATATATACATCTACCAATCAAAGGGAGTGATGTATTTTTTTATTATTATTTTCTGATCATCCATTGTCCGTCGTCTGTCTGTTATACCTTTACTACTCGACTTCAAACCAGTTTGTCATGAAAGATACCGTTATATGGGAATTGGTCAAATTCCTCTGCTGATATGCGTGGGTTCCCTTGTTCACAATGACTTTTTTCTTGCTCTTTTCCTTTCCTAAGATATAGATATAAGTAAAACATTGGACACATATTAGAAACTTAGGACAACTTATCTTAAATGTCCTATTCATGACGATACATCAAAACTGATTTGTGGGGGACAATCGTTTCAGTGCTTTTTAGTGCCGATTAATCACACGTGCTTTTCGCGCGTGTTTTGTTGTTCTAAAAACATGATAATTTTATCTTTATGTAGGTATAAAAAAGAAAACTGATTTGGAAAACTACTCATCAATGCGCTAGCCTACAGTACATGGTGAAGCTTTCCGGCAAATTTTCGTTTCATGCCATCATTAATATATATATGTAATGTGCAGAAATTAAATAAGTATTTGTGAGCCATTTTACCCATTGAATATACTGTGATGATTGATATGCCTTTGGTGTCACAAAATTTGATTTTCTTGCCAACATGACATCATTTTCCACACGTAAATGCCCTTAATTGTACAGTGTAAATTGACCTGAGAAGCATACCACTAAATCCTGTCTCGTCGCAGTTAAAAATCTGCGACGGTTTGTCTTTCAGTTCTAAATTCTTCATCGTATCCTCTAGGAGGGTGAAGTATTGTTTCATGACAGTCCAATTGGACATGCGGGAGCGGGCCTTATCCTGTGTCTCTGGAGTCCTCTCAGCAAGCAGGGGGTATCTGCGAAAGAAATTCCTACACCACTTGTCCGATGGGCCTTTATCTAGGTTAAAAAGTGTGTCACGCCCACTTTCCTTTACAATAGCGACGACATAGGACTGAAATCGACGATAGGTCTTCATTATAATACAGAAACACTCTTTTGTTACATATTTTATTCACAAGTTATTAGTCAATAAATATTTTTACTCATATTTGACATTTTTTTATCTAGATAATATTGTCTAATTTTCTGTATTCATAATTAATTTAGCTTTCTTTGATTATGAATAATTGTAGTTTTTTCCAATTGAAACTTTTGTTTGGATGTATATGAATTATGTTGAATTTGTATTCATGTAGATATGTCATTGGAATGTGCAGGTCTGGTCTAATGGTTTTGGTAAAGATTCCAGCAAACCAATTTTAATCAAACTCAGTGGCGGATTTAAGGGGGGGCGCACCCGGCGCGCCCCCCCCCCTAAAATTGTCAAAATTAATGTAAATCACAGTTTTGTCTAGAAAATGTAAATATGTATACTTGATAGACCTCATTTTTACCCTACAAAATCTCTAGAATTCAGGAGCTTCCGGGGGCTGGGCCCCCACCAGGGCTTTCCCCTGGACCCACTGGGGGCCTAAAGGCGGCCCCCAGACCCCTTGCCTACTTTTGGCGCCCCCTCTAACTTCAATTCCTGGATCCGCGCCTGAAACTTCTTCCTTGAGTGAAGGCAAAAGCACAAAAGGAGGAAAATTCATATTCATAAGAAAGGATTCAAAATTAAGCGGCCAGATAGCTCAGTATAGATAGAGCGCCTAGCATGAGATCCTTGGAAACGTCTTTGGATCAAATCTCGGTGTGGCACATTACATTTTTTTCGCTTCCTAATTACATATGTAAGTCATATTAGGAAATCAATAGCCGGTTTTTATATACATTTTTTCAGTAAAGTAAATCATAAAAAGATGCATTAATGAGGAAATAAATGTATGTATTGACCCTAAAAGTGTGATCAGGAAAGATTTTAGTTGAATTTCCTCCACATGTATAATACAGTGATAGGTCATCGGTGGGGAGGGTGTGTGTTGTGTTGGCCTTAAATCGCCTTGATCATATAATTTTTGGACATTTATATACGCACCTTCAGCATTTTCCGAGTGATCGGAAATCCTCTGGTGCTCATATGATTTATATATTCCACCAGACTACTTTCTTCCTCCTCAGACAACATTTTAGATAGTCCTTTGCTTGATTTTTTGTATTTTTCTTTAACTTTGTCGCATATTGTAGACCTCGGGACATTATACTCCCTTGCAGCCTGGTATGGATTTAGTTTTTTGCATTTTACATCTCCCGCCGCCTTCTCCATTGTCTCGGCAGAATACTGCCGTTTCGACATTTTCTCTAAAATGATCGGATGATTCATAAAAATGTTCTATCTAAACCTAACACCCCCCCCCCACTCACACTTTAAAATTTGATATATATAGATTTATTTTATACACCTGTGAAACGTGAAGATCCAAGTTAGAATCCCCCCTTTCCAATCCCCTTAATTGTGTGTCACGGTCGTAAGAGGCAATTGAATGGAGAGAGAGAGGGAGGGGGGGTTAGAATGAAACGGGAAAACCAGAGATCCCGTGTCACAGCAGGTGTAGAACGATAAAAGTCCCTCTATATACTACTATACTGTTCAGTTTCAGATGACAAACAATTTTCTGAGTAATACATAAATCCCCTATTGACCCTCAGTTACAACTTGAGTGCGTCATTAAAAGTGTAATAATCGTCACCCTGAAAACGCGATCAGCAACGCGGATGTTGTGGAACATTATTGGTATAGACCTACATGCAGTACGAAAACTTCACTATGTATCAATATGAAATTATTTCAAATTTGAATGTTAATTCAATTGAATATTACAAAATTTGGTCTCTCTCTCTCTTTCTTTCTCTCCCTCTCTCTCTCTCCCTCTCTCCGGCGGCATATGTACATGGCAAGAAATAGGCCTAGCCCGTAATTTATACTTTTATCATGACAATATATGGTAGATGCCTACTAGATGATAAGATCTAACCCCCACTAATCTGATTATATCCTACATTCACTCATGTAGACGGGTGAGCTAGGGAATCGTATTAATATATTTTTTTTAATTCAGATGCCCCTTTCACTTCCCACAGAATTTTTTGATAAAGGAAAGAAAATTTGTTTGAGCTTTTCCCACATTTCATTTGCTTATATCAAGAATATAAATGTTGACAGGGCTTTGTTTTTACCGAGGCTGACCCCTTGAAAAAAAATGGATGTTTCTTTTTTCACGCAATAATTTCATTTCAATTCATTAAGTGTGAATATCTAGCTACAAACGCTATTTTGGTAGGAATTTAAATGTAAACAGAAGTTGAGAGACAAAAAAACACACACATACACACACAAAATCCAGGAAATAATTTTGTTCTGTGCAAACTGCATAGGTAGACAATTGCAATCATTCCAGTATCAGCTCTCCCATAATTGAGAAAAAATATAGAAATTGTCTTTTCGCATCATGTTGAAGAAATACAATAAAATAAACAAACGCGTTACTGATCGCATCTTAGTTCACGATAACGCGTTTATAGGGGTGCTTTGAGATAAAAAATAGAACAAAACCTCAGTTTCAAAGTTGTGACGTCACTTCCCCACATCATAAACAAGAAGATTATTCGGACGAAACACTGTTTTTGTAAAGTATACCACTATAATATTATCTCTAATGTATGGTAAGTTACTCATGTTTACCTTTCTGTTTGCAGCAGACGATCTTTAAGAAAAATCTCGAAAAATCGCATTTTAAACACGCGAAATGACGTAATAGACGGTAACTGGTACTAGACGGCTACTGGTACAGTACCAGTAGTACCAGGGGTTTTATATTGGCTAGGTTTCAAGTGTCTAGTCCTTCCATTTGATACCAATAATTTTAATCTTGGCCTTCAGGCCTTGGAGTTTGAGTAACATTAAACATTTTGAAAACTCAAACTGTTGGCGATAACTTTTGATCAGCTGACTCTAGGCCTTTTATATTTCATGAGTGCATTTCTCAGTACAAGGCCTTCCCCTGAGTAGCTTTAACTCGACCCATTTGAATTTTGGCCTACATGTACATTTAACTTGTAAGTTGGACATAATGTATTAATGGTTAGTGCTTGGTCTTCATATTTCACAGGGTTATTCATTGAGACAAGTCCTTTCTTTGGGAAACAACATTTTTAGCTCTACTGGTCAGAGACCAGAAGAGCTTATGCGATAGTAATGCGTCCGGCGTCCGTCCGTCTGTCTGATTGTCTATCCGTCTGTCCGTCTGTCTGTAAACAATTTTTCAAAATGCTACTCCTCCTACAGTTTTGGTCTAATTTCAATATAGCTTGGCACACAAGTAGACTACACTAAGATACATAATTCTTTGTATCGGTTTTTGATTTCGATGAACGGTGTTGCCGTGGTTACTAAAAATAGAAATTTCTGTGAAATTCTTTCAAAATGCTACTCCTCCTACAGTTTTGGTCTGATTTCAGTATAACTTGGCACACAAGTAGAATACACTAAGATACATAATTCTCTGTATCGGTTTTTGATTTCGATGAACGGTGTTGCCGTGGTTACTAAAAATAGAAATTTGTGTGAAATTCTTTCAAAATGCTACTCTTCCTACAGTTTTGGTCTGATTTCAGTATAACTTGGCACACAAGTAGAATACACTAAGATACATAATTCTGTTTATCGGTTTTGATTTCGATGCACGGTGTTGCCGTGGTTACTAAAAATAGAAATTTCTGTGAAATTCTTTCAAAATGCTACTCCTCCTACAGTTTTGGTCTGATTTCAGTATAACTTGGTACACAAGTAGAATACACTAAGATACATAATTCTCTGTATCGGTTTTTGATTTCGATGAACGGTGTTGCCGTGGTTACAAAAAATAGAAATTTCTGTGAAATTCGTTCAAAATGCTACTCCTCCTACAGTTTTGGTCTGATTTCAGTATAATTTGGCACACAAGTAGAATACACTAAGATACATAAATCTGTGTATTGGTTTTTGATTTAGATGAACGGTGTTGCCGTGGTTACTAAAAATAGAAATATCTGTAAAATTGT
>NW_026920023.1:0-16389 GCF_032062105.1 Saccostrea cuccullata
GTCAAAGAGGTCACTAAAAAGGTCTTAAAATTTCAAAGTTTAATTTTTTTAATAACTCTATTTTCCACAATTACTAGATTTAAACAAGAAGGATATGGTTTGGTTATATACTGTTCGGTGAAAAACCTATATCTACTTGGACCAAACTGCAAGTACAAATGTAAACAAATAATTTAGTTTTTCCACCTAAAATTAGAGGAATTCTGCCATTTTCAGTATTGTTTTTTGTTTTGATGAAAAGTTCAATGCTCACTAAACATTGACCATAAAAGCACATAACCGAAACCATGAGTATGAATCTAAGAGTTCTAAAATGAACAAGAGGCCCATGGGCCACATCGCTCACCTGAGAAGCTTTTACCATTCTGTTCTTTACCAGATTTCCCCCTTAAGCTTGTTATACATAATGCATCCCCACCCTACCCCACTGATCATAATTTAGACATTTTGAAATCTACACTACCCCATGATCCTTCCATGGGCACATATTTTTCAGCTTTTTTGGCCCAGTGGTTCCTGAGAAGAAGATTTTCAAAGATATTTCCTATATATTTCTATGTAAAACTTTGATTCCCTATAATGGCCCCACCCTTTCCCCGGGGGTCATGATTCCTAAAATTTAGAATTTACACTACCCCAGAATGCTTCCACATAAGCTTCACTTTTTCTGGCTCAGTGGTTCTTGAGAAGAAGATTTTCAAAGATTTTTCCTATATATTTCAATGTAAAACTTTGATTCCCCAGTGTGGCCCCACCCTTCCCCCGGGGGTCATTATTTGAACAATTTAGAATCTACATTATACCAGGATGCTTCCACATAAGTTTCAGCTTTTCTGGCCCAGTGGTTCTTGAGAAGAAGATTTTCAAAGATTTTTCCTATATATTTCTATATAAAACTTTGATTCCCATTGTGGCCCCGCCCTTCCCCCGGGGGTCATGATTTGAACAATTTAAAATCTACACTACCCCAGGATGCTTCCACATAAGTTTCAGCTTTTCTGGCCCAGTGGTTCTTGAGAAGAAGATTTTCAAAGATTTTTCCTATATATTTCTATATAAAACTTTGATTCCCCATTGTGGCCCCGCCCTTCCCCCGGGGGTCATGATTTGAACAATTTAAAATCTACACTACCCCAGGATGCTTCCACATAAGTTTCAGCTTTACTGGCCCAGTGGTTCTTGAGAAGAAGATTTTCAAAGATTTTTCCTATATATTTCTATATAAAACTTTGATTCCCCATTGTGGCCCAGCCCTTCCCCCGGGGCTCATGATGTGAACAATTTAGAATCTACACTATACCAGGATGCTTCCATATAAGTTTCAGCTTTTCTGGCCCAGTGGTTCTTGAGAAGAAGATTTTCAAAGATTTTTCCTATATATTTCTATATAAAACTTTGATTCCCCATTGTGGCCCCGCCCTTCCCCCGGGGGTCATTATTTGAACAATTTAGAATCTACATTATACCAGGATGCTTCCACATAAGTTTCAGCTTTTCTGGCCCAGTGGTTCTTGAGAAGAAGATTTTCAAAGATTTTTCCTATATATTTCTATGTAAAACTTTGATTCCCCATTGTGGCCCTGCCCTTCACCCAGGGGTCATGATGTGAACAATTTAGAATCTACACTATACCAGGATGCTTCCACATAAGTTTCAGCTTTTCTGGCCCAGTGGTTCTTGAGAAGAAGATTTTCAAAGATTTTTCCTACATATTTCTATATAAAACTTTGATTCCCCATTGTGGCCCCGCCCTTCCCCCGGGGGTCATGATTTGAACAATTTAATATCTACACTACCCCAGGATGTTTCCACATAAGTTTCAGCTTTACTGGCCCAGTGGTTCTTGAGAAGAAGATTTTTTAATGACCCAACCCTATTTTTGTCTTTTCTTGATTATCTCCCCTTGCGAGGGGATATGTCCCTTTATTTTAACAATTTAAATTCCCCTTCACCCAAGAATGCTTTGTACCAAGTTTGGTCAAAATTGGCCCAGTGGTTCTTGAGAAGAAGTCGAAAATGTGAAAAGTTTACAGACGGACAGACGGACGGACGGACGACGGACGACGGACACAATGTGATCAGAAAAGCTCACTTGAGCCTTCGGCTCAGGTGAGCTAAAAACGACGGACAACAAATAAGTCAACTCTTTAACCACTTCAGTTTTTTTGTAATTTAGTATATACTATAAAATTAACATAAAACAACCATTCTACAAATTGGCTTATGCAAATTTTATACCCACCTGTTATATGTAAACATTAAAATATGATTAAGCAAACCAATCTGTAATACGTATGACATACTGTAAAGAACTTTGTTATAAAAAAAAAACTTGCTTATGAATAATAATTTAAGATTTAATATTCAAAAAGTAAAAATAAATGATTATGAAACAAAACTTTACGACATAAGGAACAAACACGGAGAAATTAACATCTATACATAACTCTGTTAATTTCAATGTAAGAGTTTTGTTTTTTGTTAATAGTTAAGTTTAAGATATGTGAAATTTTTAAGAGTGAACGAGTCAATCAATTATATTCTTCAATTTTAACTCTAAACCCATTTTCGTTAATGTTATTGAAAAAAATGATTGTACTTGACGGCAAATATGATTTGCTGGATCTGAAGAAAAAATGTTTTCCCGTAGGCTGAGGGCCGACGGCAATATTTATGTTTGGACTTTTTGACAAATATTGTATTATCAATGTTTTTGAAACTAATCTAACAAAAATTGACTTTAATATTTACTTTCAATGGAAGTTTTCAGAATCCATCAATTATATAAAAGAACGAGTAAGGTACATTCACCAAATTTTTTTTAGAAGCGGGCCAATAATTTTGAAGTTGGACAGATACATGTTACCACGTCATATTTGGTCAAATCTATTAAAAAAAAAATGACGTTTTCCCTTAAAGTCTGATCGAATGCACTTTTTCTGTATTATTTGTATGATAAAACCTTTTTAAAAGTATAAAAATGTCACCAAAAGATGGACAGAAATAAAGTGAAAGCAGTTAAGTACACAGACTGTCCAATATGTTCATAAAAACGATAAATTTACTTCGTTTCGTAATACACATACAAGGTCAAATGGAAGTCTAGGCCAACTGAAAAAAGTTTTCATATGTAATAGAAGATGGCCTATTAACCTTTTTAAACCGTGTCATATCTGCTAATAAAAGCGTCTTCATTCAAAATATTGTATACTGTTACATTTAGTAATTTCACAGAATATGCACCAAACCTTTTTGTACCAAACATTTCCTTTAGTTTGTCCATTAAAGCACGACTTAATCATTACTCATAAGCCAACCCCCATATACGTGACAGGCCGGACAGTAAATTTGTGGTCAGGGACCTGTTTTGTATCAAAGGTGTAAAAAAAAAAAGGTCAAATGTCCTCAAAAATAAACCATCATCAAGTTTACAGGTAATGAGAATATAGGTCAGGTGTTAAGCTCATTTCACAATGAAAGCCTTTTGATGACATTTTTTTCATTTTCGAAGATTTTTTTTTTTGCTTTTATATATTTTGGTAAAACTAAAACAGACAAGAATATCTCTCTCTCTATATATATATATGGTATAAGACTAAAATAACCATAGATCTGTCATTTGTTATCAATAGCAATTAAACAAAACACAATCTGCATTCAAGTAATTAATACAAAATCTGTTTTATAATACATTTTAAAAAATATGCATGACATAAGATGTACATGTTTCATACTACAAGTACATCATAGCAATTCAAACACTGAATGCAGATATTAAATTCCAGGGATAATTCCAAGGAATTGTACAGTTTAAATCCTCCAAAATCTTAAAGTAAAATCTTGCTCCTATCGAGTTCTAGATTAATTTTAACTGTTCTTTCCTCTCTTGGCATCAACAACAGCATTTTATTTTATTTTGTATATAAACGACTATAACATATAACTTGTTTGGTTTAAAATCACCATCTTTTAACTTATTCAGTTGATCATTACAGTACTATCAAAAATTAAATGGTTCAAAGGGATAAAGGAAGCAAAGTAAATTCTTGTTACATTCTAGGATATATCATTGCTAACTGAATTTTCCCCAAAGGCATTTTACGTGAAACTCAGCAAATACATGTACTTCTCTCAGATAATTCATAAGTATATAACATTCAATTTTCCAAAGCAACAATTCATTCATTCAAACTGGAAAGATATATTATGGTTATATTATTCGGTGAGTAGCCTTCATCTATGTGAACCAAATTGCAAGTACAAATGTAAATATTAAATGTAAATAATTTGTTTTTATACCATTCAACTTTCCAAAGCAAATATCAATTCATTCAAATTAATCAGATCTCATTCTATTGTCAATCTCCACTTAAAAAAATAATGTAAATAGCTGCGATTCTTGAAGTCTGTGTTATTTACATCTATCATGTTTTGGCAATAGATATTAATACCACCGTCACATTGTCAGCACTCAGTCGAAGTACTGCTTCATTAGCTAGTTTCTGACAGGCCGTCTGACAGCGAACTTCTCTCACCGTCTTACCATCAGTCTCTTGTAGAGTCTCATCCTATTAATACCATAACATTCTAGGAATTATTTCTGTTTAGATACAGAATATGTTGTTGTAAACAATACTTTATACCCAAATATGAGGAAATGTATTGTCATGCATGGTTGTCTCTCCAAAATAGTTTTCAGCCATATCTGTTGATTGGAATGGATTGAAACTTGTGTGTGTTTTACACGATTTGTAGCATTGTCCATACAGAATTAGCACTCCCACTTTACTGCTACATACACCCGCTGCTCATTGTACAAGATTATTTTAAGTAATAATTAATAATATATTGAAATATATATTTTAAAAAACAGACCTACAGTGTATAAATGTGTTATATCTCATGTCAACTATCAAAGGTCAAGGTCTTTTAACAATGAGATTGGAAGTTATGATACATTCTTGTGAATTCCAGTTAGTCTTCTTAATAATTTACTCTCAAATGGGAAAAGACTTACAGATGTAACTAGACCCTTAAACCATGGAACTAAAAATAAGGTCATTTCATCCATCAGTTTATATCACTTCATACAGATACTGATAGCGAACATATTTGATCGTCCTTTATTTAAGTGGTGCTTTTTTTACAAATGACATTTAGACACTGCACAGGAGTGTGATGAAATAACAGGGTAATTATATATAATACTGTAGTAGGAAAGGAATTCCATCGGGGTGGGGTGGGAGGTATCAAACTCTGGTGCTTTTGCATATTTACATACAGTGTAAGTAAACAATGTTGAATTTTGAAGATTTTATAAAAGTTTAAGGTTTTCATACCTCTAAAATTTTGTTTGTGAAGTTGATACATTCTTTGAAGGAAAAGCATTTCCAAAGTCCATCACATGCCAGCACAATATATCTGTAATATAGATATCAGCAAAATTTGTTTGGTGAATCAAACATGGTTTGTATCATTTAAAGACGTACAACACACTGGGGGAGATAACTCTTGCGATTTCAATTGAACGTTTGACGTGACGTCAAATTTAACGTCAAAAATAAAGCGTCAAAACGACGAGTAAAACGATCCCGATGTATATCAATCATGAAAGAAAATTGGGATATGGGGCTTGGCTGTGATTGTGCGTACCATACTCAATTAATTAGTATTTTTTTTGATTAACCCGATTAAACTCCGTAAAAAGCAAGACTTAAAATACCATCCCTTAATATTTATTTCATTTCATTTCATATACAAAAAATTGTATTTTTGATCAAAGCGCAGCATTTTTTTTATTCTTAAAATTTTATTTTGCCGAAATTCTCATTATCACAATTGTCTATATAATATTCCGATTAATGGTCTTCATTACAATATGTGCATACACGATATAAATATTAAACAACAATAAATAAACAAAAAACTTGTTACAATGTAAAATCGATGTTGTTCTCAGACCCTTACTGATCAAAGAGGAACAACTCTGAAAATGTAGGAGATGTTTATTTTCCTCCCTTTATTCACGGTTTTCCACAGAATCCAAAGACCTGATAAATCCGAGAATTGAATACTATAGACCTCAAATGCACAATGTAAGTATAGAATTGAAAAGAATTGTTTACTTGTTACTGAAATTATCTGCATTCATGAATATCCTATTGCAGCAAATCGTAACTTTGACTTTCTGTCAACAATGTCAGTTCGCATTTCCTCGAATCAAAACAAAACGTAGCCTATAAGATTTTAGAAAATATCAATGTGCGAATTGAAATAGATGAAGAGTTTAATTATTGATATTTTGATGTTCATGTGGACGAATACGGAATTTTCATTTTAACTTTAGAAGCGACGACATTGAAAGAAATGCGTACAATATCATGAGGGGTGTATGTACATCTAATGCAAATGTCGATGTATCCCCACGGCCACATACTGTCTCGTTTGAAAAGATGACATGAAAGAAACTACAATTATTCCATTTATATCACAGGACAGGAGAGTTGAACATACATCATTTTTTTAATGAATAAAATTAAAGAAATAAAATTAAAAATCAACATATTCAAGTTCAACAAAACTTGAATTCGTATCCAGGTTTCATGAGATACTAGGAATGCATAACGCATACGTATATGGACTAGACACTAAAATCTTTCAGTAATTTTTTCCTGATACATATAAAAAGAGTAGTCAATATTTATTCTGCATTCATGAATTTAAAAACTAATGCATACATCCGGGATTCTTGACGAAATACCAGTATATTTGCACTGTAAACGACGTTTCGTCAAACGCTAAATGGTCTGCGACGCAAAAAAGGAAGGGGTGGGGGTGATAGGGGTATTCAAAAATTGCCTAAAAATCTACATTTAAATATGCTTTACATATGAGAACTTTTAAATTTGTAAGTTAATATATTTTTGAAGCAAAAGCAATATTCCAATTTAATTTTTTAAATGTGTATTTGTAGATTGATATAACAAAGTGATCGACCCCCGTCTGAAAGACGCGCGAGAACGTGTTTTATTGAGAAAGGGGGAGGGGGTAATTTTCCGCTATTAAATCAAAACTGGTCGTACAAAAATTATACAAAAAATTATTAAGATTATTTTTACTACCAGCTACCTAAACAAAGTTTTTTACAAAAATTAAACAACAGGTTTTTTCACAAAAAAATTTTGAATTTGAAAAATACGCAATTTTCAAGGCTTAGAAAATTCATAATTTTTCAGTTTAAGGTCTTTAAAAATTGTTTTGATGATATGTATATCAAAAAGATGACTATGTTTTTGTGTTAAATAGTTAAAAGAATAAGCCAATGAAATTTGACATTTATATCTAACCTGGTTTTTTTGAAAATCAAGGTTTAAGTAGTTCATTGATTAAAAAATTTCTCTCCTTGTAAACAACTAAAGGGGGGTAACTTTCGGAAGTTCCTGTCCAAAAACCACTCGAACGATTTTGTCCAAAATATGCATACATGCAGTAGATATAGTCATTGTACTAAATATACAAAAATAACGAAAATTAAACGACAGGAATTTTTTGGGGTAGGTGTGTTGTACATCCTTAATAATACAGCGAAAATGCAGACACACTCAGAAATACGACTTAAAGATGTCATATAAAGAAGTAAGAACAGCATCTCTTTCACAACAGGAAGTCAGGCATGCTGGTCTTGAACATAGATTTGGTGGATAAGTATACAATAATGAGAAAAAACACAGGCTATCAATATTTCCCATCTTTGTTTTAATGAAACCAAGCATCAAAGATGTGATGTTTATTTTTTTGCAACATCGTCACCTATCAAGACACTCAAATTCTTATAGATAATCAATCTTTTTCAATACTGATCATTAATGAGCATCAAAGATATAATATCTGATTTTGCTCTCTGGCTTCATCTATCAAAACACTCATATTCCATTATTTTTTGTATCTGGTGTACAATCATATCTATAAAGTTTTTTAAAGTAAAATAAAAATGCACTATCAATGAAAAAGATACTAAATATGAGTATGCTTCATTGTTTGTAGAGGAAGTTATTGGTTGCTGTAAAATCACATACTTTCATGGGGTCAAATTTTCATGGTTTTACGAAAAACACTTCGTTCATGGTATTTTGATTTTGTGGATTTAGAATTGTTGAGTACTTATTTATATAAGATTTCATTTTTTATGCATGAATATGTGGGTCTTTTCATGTCTCGAAAACAACGAAAATTAACCCCTCATGAAAATTTGTGATTCCACAGTACATTTTTACCTGTCTTGGTCAGTCAGTTGACATTTCTTGACATCAGGTATACATGACACTCCAAGCTTTTTATACTGACCATCTCCAATGGAGCGTGATACTTCTAATACTCCCAAAACCCGACCATCCCTGAAAAAATAGATTGAACACCTTGAATACTTTCATCAACCATCTCTAGAAAAACATATAATTAACAAGGATTATTTTTTTTTTTTTTAAATAGGCCTTCTTTTTAAATTAAAAGATATTTCTTTATAAATGCAATGTCATTGGTGGAGAAATCTTCAATCAAACATTAACTATATATCATAAAGTTTGGAGCATTAATTTAGGTAAGTAATAAGCCTCTATCTTGTATAGGTAAAAAATACATACAGTGAGACAACGGGACAATATTCTATAAGGCTTCAATCTCACTCAAAACTGATATCTATAATTATGCTAATTAAGAAATAAAATATGAATAAGACATTTCGGATCTGAAATTACTTGACATGGCCTCCTGCTTTCTGAATCCTGATTCTCTCCTCATAAACTGAGGGACTGTGCTCTGTTGACAGGGGGATGGGTACATCAGAGTTGTCTTCCTTACGTCTGCATAAAACTGCCTAAAAAGCAAACAGATACAATTTTTTTCTGAAATTTTTGTTTATGGAATTAAATACGAGGGAACTAAAATAAAAATGAGGGAGAAAAATAAAATTCAAATCAAAGAAGGATTAAGAAAAAAAATGACACTCTTTATATTTATTACTCCTACCACTTTGTATCAGTAAACAAAGTTTGAAGAAAATATGTAAATATCTCAAAGCATTTTTAAAAACAGAAGTAACTACCAAATGAAGGAACAGTGGTCAAAGTCATTAAAAAGGTCACGGTTAGAAACCAATGACAGAAAAAATGCCCCTACCAATCTGTATATAAGACATTTGATGAAGACAACATCAAGGTCAAGGATAGAGCAGAGTCAAAAATAAGGTAAAGGTCATAAAAATATTTCAAAGCAATGTGGAAAATTGAAATTTTGGTCAAGAAGTCTAAGGAAGATTTAAAAAGTTTGCATTTCTTGGGAAAACCTTGTAATGTATATACAGTCAAACCTGATAATCTCAAAATCAATTAGACTTGGGAAAAAAATTGAGGTTTATTGACATTCAAAAATTGATGGATAATCATATGTCTTCCAAATTACTTCAATATATCCATGGTATTCAAGATATTAGTGTTTCAGATACCAAAAATTACTTTATTGTTTCATATGTGAAAGATATACTCTTAGGCATCACAAACACAATGGAACGAAGTCCCTCCTTTCTAATGCCCAAATGGTTGAAATTTATTCCATCTTAATACTTCTAGCTTACCTGACTATCACCTAGCCAAGCTATAAATGCTGTATCATTGACCACAACTATAACTGTGGCTGTTGTTCCATCTTTCCAAGCTGGCTTCCTGTAACCAAGGTAAAATTGTAAATCATGTACCAATTTTTTGAACTTTAATAACAATTTTACATTGTATAAAGTAAAACTGAAATGCAAATGGTTTTGACTGTACATACATTTTACTTGCTTCTTTTAAAAATTCGTCATCTGTCTTCTTAAAGGCTTCTACCATGGTTTTCTTCATATCTTTTTCTACTTGTGAAAATTCACCTAGAAATTAAAATAGAGCAACAAATGTCAAAGAAATACCAAAAGAGTAAAATTTAAAAAAAAATTCCCTTTTACTTATACATAACAGTGAAAAGATTTTTAAAAAGAGCTGGAAAATATTTAACAGATATACAAAGACTTTTACATGTGTATTCACTATTGAAAAGGACGGATGGCATGGGGAACATTACCCTTTGGAAACCTATCCAGAAGAAATTTATGCAAATTCTTGGATGCAAACCTAGAAGCCCGTGCTCCTCCATGTCCATCAAAGACTGCAAAAAAGGCAACTCTGTACCTGTGAATGTTCAATTTATCAGTCTGTGGTGAATTTCCTATATGTGTTTCCAGCTCATTGCACATTCAGAAGTATAACACATTTGTATGCTAGTTTTCTAAGAGATTTTTTAAAAAGAAAAGTTTAAAATAACTTACACAGATGGATGGAGGTTCGGAATCTGCTGTGTTACGTCTTGTAATAATACATGTTCATCCTGCATCTCGTCTCTTTCACCTTGTCGTTCAGCAAAGAAGGGAGACAATTTGTATTTTACTGCAAAACATAATGTGTATCATAAACAAAAATATGTATCATGACACTTTACTATATGTTAGTGTGCTGAGCACATATTCTTTCAAATCACAGAGTAGGTCTTTTACCTGATGTTTTTTGTTTTGCTGGTTTGTCTTCATTTTTTTCCTCAGCTTTTCTTTTACAATTGTTTACATTCACTGTATTCATGGAATCTAAAGCAGTATTGGATTTGTCTCTGTCTGGATTGTCTTCATAGAGTTTTACAGGAGTTTCACTAATGCCTGTGGTATATGGAGTATATATATGTATGTACAGTATATGTTTAAAAAAAAATTGGGTCATTTTCAAAAATTGTTTGGTTGCTCCCTCCCAACTGACTGACTAAAATAGCCCAACTCAAAACTTTTAACATTCCAGGACACAAAATATTTTTTAATTCCTCTTTATAGTCTTATCAACAGGTTGGGACCAATAGCCCAAATGGGATATAACAGTCCGTTTGGGATATAATATCCCAAATGGGCTATAAATTTACAGTGCAAAAATTGAAAATTTTTATTTTAGCTACAAATATCATAAATCCGCATTAGGACACTTATAAAGGAATAACTTTTGGTTGACAAGTTTTTCTCTATGCCCATTGTTTAGGAAATTGATCCCTCGGAAGTTCCTTAACTTCTTGGGGATCAATCTTACAAACTGTAGGGTTGTAGAAAAACTTGTTTACCAAAAGTTATTCCCGGATTTATGATATTTAGGCCAAAGTTTTTTTTTCTCTTGGTTTACGATTCTGCCGACCCTATTTTTCCCTATTTACGAAAATAAAAATAATGTGTCTGGCTTGAAATTTTCTTGACCAAACCAAAATTTACAACACATCTTAATCATTAACCCAAACTCTCACAAACATTAAATGAACTCTACAAATACAGATTGTCAAAACACATTGCCAATGACCATGCAATACATCGAATACTCCGTCGGAACTCCTCTAGATTTTACACTTCCGGGTATGAAAAAGTCCATCGCTACAAGTTATACACAAGACGCAAAACAGCTGGACAGCTATCGATGTCATGCCAAAGATGTTGGAGAAGATTTTAGGTCTTTGTTTTTGTCAAATAATTAATTCATGCTGTGAATACAGACATATTTTTACTGATAAATTGTGAAGTTATAAGCTTTCTAAGAAGTTACACATCAGAAGACAGATTCGATAAACATAAGTAGCTGTTCAATCGGCATGCAGGTGTGCATCAAAACTTTTATTAGAGACAGAATTTTATATTAAAAACAAGTTTGAAGAGAAATTAACAAAATTTTGACTATGCCAAAAGCCTGAAAATCTAATGAGAAGAGAAATTTTAGAAGATTAATTTTGTGCTACTACGTAAGAAATGAAAAAAAAAATGTTTGATATACAATTAATCTGACAATAAGAAACTTTTACAGTTTAATAGTAGTAGTAGTAAATTTTATTTAATGTCAATGCTGTTTTATTATTTTTTCTAGATATTTATATACCTTGTAATTGGGGGAAATATCTTTTAAGATTGATCTTTTTTATCTTTTTTAATCATTTTAAATACAATGTTTATACAGAAAATTTTTTGAAATGTAATGTTAGTTTTAAACAATGAAATAGTTTTATAACGAGTAAAGTGTGCCACGTATACGCACCATGAAGTCTCCTTAAATTTCAAAACTTCTTAAATTTCATTGAGGGAGAAGTGAAGTCTCCTTAATCGGGTGGGTCTAGGTTGGTTCCTGGACACACATATCTTAAGGTAAAGGTTTGTTGTGAAAGCAATCACTTTCGAAGTTTCCAAAAAAAATTTTCGTAAGTGGAAAGGCTGACCAGAGAATAGCCAATTTGCTTAATTTTACCCATATTTGTCCAAGTGCAATATATGTTTCTATTATGGAAACTCAGACTTGTAAGTCGGAAGAATGAAAACCATCAACAGTAACAGAGCCTGATACTCCCATTTCTGTTCTCGAGTCATTTGACGTGTGATTCATTTTTCTTGACTTAAAACCGAATGATAAGAAAAAATTATTTTAAAAGTTGAAAAATCTTGTGTGTTTATTATTTTTATTTGAATCCATTTCAATGCTACTCAAGAAAAAAATATGTCAAGGTTCCAAATTATTTTTATTTTTATTTTTCGACCACCCAATGCATATTTTTCTGTCAAAAAATTGTAAACCAAAAAAAAAAACAAAACTTTGGCCTTATTGCCAAAATAAAAATTTTCAACTTTTGCACTGTAATTTTATAGCCATTTGGGATATTATATCCCAAACGGACTATTATATCCCATTTGGGCGATTGGTCCCAACCTGATCAAATAAACAAAAATTCTCCGAAGAGAATACACGGACGCAAGTTCATTTACTTAAGTTTTACTTTAAGAATACGCAAAATAAAATTATTACTTTAAGAATACGCAAAATAAAAATATGAGATTAAATTCAAATAACCTGGTTCAGGCAAATCACCAAACAAATCCATCTTTACTGCACCAGGCTGATGCCAGCAATGTGCACACACAAACTCAACACCGGAACCAAATATTGTTAAAATCAAAAATATTGACAAAACCAATACTACAAGAATTGAAATTTCCGGAATCGTTTAACTTTGCATCTAAAACATAACAGCGATTCGAAATCGAGTTAAAATACAAAGAAAAGAAATGTGACTGAATGTGATATTTGATCCTTACCGTACACTTTCGAAAACTGAAAAACATCTGCAGATCAGAAAATTAACAATACATGTAAGACAGCAACTTTTGAATTTTGAAGCTGCCAACTCAAATAATTATAACTGAAGAATTATCAAAAATAGGACTGTTTTACTTATGGGAAGCTATAGAACAAATTCAGTTATAAGAAATCATTATGGGATATTTACAATATCTTCCACAAGGATAATCTTCGAGAAGGTGGTCTTCCACATGCTGTAGACCCAGATAGCAAGCTTAGATTGGTCCATTGTTGGGCCACTGTTGTCACTTATGTTGGTCCAATGTCGGAGAATTATATTGGGCCAAAGTAATTTTGCTCATTGGCACAACGTTGCACCAACATGTTGGCGTTACGTTGGTCCAATGTCAAATGTCAAACAAATTCTTATGTTGGCCCAATGTATTTGTGCACATATATATGTTGGCGTTACGTTGGCCCGATGTCATTCAAAGATGATTTCAACGTTGGCCCAATGTAGGCCCCATGTCAAGCTTTTCATGTGCAGTGACAGCAAAATTCATTCAACGTTTGTACAATAAAAAATAAATTAAATATTTAAATAAATTTTTTTTTTCAACATTATAGTTTACATAGCAACATTGGTTCAACAATGTCCATACACCAACATTAAGAATAACAATGTCGGACCGATGTTGGAACAATATTAGTGCACCAATTGTTGTAATGACAATGTCTGACCAATATCGTTCTGCCAACTGCGATATGTAGCCGATATAACCATATGCCAAAATCGGCCCAATGTAAGCTTGCTATCTGGGGAGGCCCTATTTGACTGATTTCCAATACTGAAATCAAATATAACCAGATTAACTGAGTGTTTCTTATTTGTATTTATTCATTTTTTTAACTAATCCCATAGTAAGTGACCAATGTTGAAAAAAAGATACATCTATCAAAACTTCTTTTAAAAAAAAAACAACACTGAAGATGACTAAATAGTCTTTTAACTGCAACAACGTACAAACAGATCGAGGGACGCGTTTCAATCTCATAAAATTATTTTCATTTAAATATCTTTATTTACATTAATATTTTTAACTCCCTGTTCTTGTCTATAAATGTGATTCATTTTTCCAGATTCCTGTATTTTTCTTCAAGTAATTTAACTTAATCAAATTAGTGGTTAGATCGAGCCAAGGCATCAGCTACAACCGTTATATATGTGTTTAACTCAATGAATTTTTATTCATTCACGACGTTATTGCCCTCTTTTCATTTTTTCTCCGGTGTAATAGGTACACTTTTATCTTATGCAGCATGTTAAAATTTGGCATCTTCATGAGCTTCATTTTTTCCAGTCATATTTTTTTGCTTTAGACTTGCAAGATCAAATTTTAAAGATGACACTTGTTTTTGATTGAGAGTGAATGTTATGTATGTTTGAGCAAATACACAAAAATCTATAAAATCTTCATCATCCGCATCACAGCTCTGTGGTCTTTCGGGATCCCTTTTCTATTACCGTAAGCTGTAAAGAAGCTTTCTCACATTACATTCCCATGCTTTCAAACATTAGTGGCGTTTTCTACATTTGTAATTCCTTCTCTTGATGAGATTGTTTCGTTTAGGTTTCGAAGATCGGTAGGCATATTCATTGTTTTTGTTCTCTCGAGAAAACTGTTGTTTTATATTTCTGTCAGAAATCTTTAAAATATCTTTGGCACATAAGAAATTAGATATTAGGTTACTCGTACTTCTTCCTGACGGCTTTATCTTAAAAATCAATTTAAGAAAATCTTAGAAAAGGTTACCATACATGATAGAAGTGGATTTTCCGTTGATCAAAAAATTATGTCCATTCTTAAAATAATTTCATATAAATACTAAATATCGACTTCATAATCTTAAGGAAATAAAAAAAATATATATAGCAAAAGATTTTTATTATGGTAAAGGAACAAATTCATTGACCTAAAAATTAAGAAAATTCTGCGCGAGGACATCGTTTTCGGCTTTAACCTTTGTGAAGTCACAGAAATAGGTGAACTGCATTAGAAAACCTCCCGACGTTTATGATTTCCGGAGAACACTTGTTAATCTCATTGCTGTAAGATTTTTATTGGGTTTCCCTCAGCTCGCACAGAAATCTCTTATCATAAATTTTTCCGTTGACACAAAAATGTAGTTGCATTCAAATGATCATGACTGAGATCTCTACCAATATACCACAGAAACTGGCTTTGTTATATATTGGATAAGATCTTTCAGTTGATAAGCATAAATCAGTTTTGTTTAAAAATCTGAATAAGAAATAGAAGACCAGAGGCTTCAGAAAATATCCATCAATAAGCTCGAGATACAGAAAATATAGAATTGAATTCTGAATATTTAAAAGAAAAATCTTGACATCTAAATGAAGGTTGCGTGAAATATCAGAATGAATCTTTATATCGTAATAAAAATATTAATCCCAACAATTACGTTAATCCCATTTTATAAACGATTTTCTATTGGATCTAGGAAGACAAATCGAAAGGAACCTGGAGTGATAAAAGAAAATGATAGATGACCGAGCCTCTTCCCACCGATCGTGACCCTCTTTGTCCTTCAGAAAACTCTGACTTATGTGCTTCACTTTTTCACACGAATTAAAACAATCGATCATTGAAACACAGATCTGGAATTTCCAACAAAAGATAGCTTTAATTAAAATTAAGTCTCGATTCTCGACTGTATTTTTTTCTTTTTGATTTTTTTTTTCTTAAACTCTATACAATTGCATGTTTACTTATTGAGATCATTTTTTTTTTTGAATTCTTATCTTCTTTGAAGATGTTTTTTCCCTTAAAACAAAATATCTCTATAATTGTTTCCATTTATTTTTATAAATCATTAATTATTATCAGTTAAATTATATCTTTAAATTCAATATATACTTTTAAGTGTTATACGAAATTAATATACAAAGAAATTACATGACACAGAATTTAGTTCCATCGTAATGTGAATGTTCATTCTTGATATTAAAACCACATATCCTTCAAAAAGAAATTAACTCTCAGAAACCAGCGGAAAGGAGACATTATTTTTTGTAATGTTCCTACCGTTGCAAATCCAATATCTGGTTAAATAAGTGATTGAAAGAAGCATTTTGTTCAATTATTTAGCAATACACTACAGATCCCCTGGACGGCTTCCTCCGTGTAATGTCCGTATGAAC
>NW_026920024.1:0-16398 GCF_032062105.1 Saccostrea cuccullata
TATGTGTTTTATATATTGCTTTTTGTAAAAGATACATTCTTATTAATCTTTTTTCATTGTTTGGAAAAATGACATTATTAATAATTTTGATATTATAATTATTATGCTTATCATAAGAGTACAGAACAGGTACATGTAAGAATCAGTTGATATCATTTTCTTGTCAATAGAGAATAAAAAACATGCTTTAAAAAGAAACTAGAACTGTTCAAACGGGACAAAATACCCCCCACTGGGTTTTTCAGAAGTAAGTTTTTCCATAATAAAGATATGTATCACACATGAATTATGAATTTTTCTTCCAGTGACCTTAAAGTTCCCCAAATGACCTTGGGTCAAGGTCATGACACACCCTTGGGTCATGGGCAATCTTTGTGTGAAATGAGAACTTACCAAGTTTATCCATAAGAAAGATATGGACCGGACGCGAATTATGAAATTTTTCTTCCAGTGACCTTGAACTTCCCCAAATGACCTTGGGTCAAGCTCATGACAAACCCATGGGTCATGGGCAATCTTTGTGTGGAATGAGAACCTACCAAGTTTATCCATAAGAAAGATATGGACCGGACACAAATTATGTATTTCACTTCCAGTGTCCTTGAACTTCTCCAAATGACCTTGGGTCAAGGTCATGACACACCCTAACGTCATGGGCAATTTTTGTGTGAAATGAGAACCTACCAAATTTATCCATAAGAAAAGATAAGGACCGGACACAAATTAAGAAATTTTTCTTCCAGTGACCTTGTAGTTCCCCAAATGACCTTGGGTCAAGGTCATGACACACCTTTAGGTCATGGGCAATCTTTGTGTGAAATGAGAACCTACCAATTTTATCCATAAGAAAGATATGGACCAGACATGAATTATGAAATTTTTCTTCCAGTGACCTTGAAGTTCCCCAAATGACCTTGGGTCAAGGTCATGACACACCCTTGGGTCATGGGTAATCTTTGCATGAAATGAGAACCTACCAAGTTTATCCATAAAAAAGATGTGGACTGGACACGAATTATGAAATTTTTCTTCCAGTGACCTTGAAGTTCCCCAAATGATCTTGGGTCAAGGTCATGACACCCTTGGGTCATGGGCAATCTTTGTGTGAAATGAGAACTTACCAAATTTATCCATAAGAAAGATATGGACCGGACACAAATTATGAAATTTTTCTTCCAGTGACCTTGAAGTTCCCCAAATGACCCTGGGTCAAGGTCACGACACACCCTTAGGTCATGGGCAATCTTTGTGTGGAGTAGTAGATTCTAATGTCCCTCCGTAAGAAAGATATGGACTGGACATGTTTGCTCTGACAGACGGACAGCTAGACAGCTAGACAGACGGACAGACAGACAAGGTGATTCCTATATACACCCCCCAAACTTCGTTTGCGGGGGGTATAAAAAAAAGACCAAAATTTTGCAGTGAATTATGGAATTTTTGGCCTTTAAAACTACATGTACTGGTAAGGATAAACTTTATGGCTTCATTTCTAATTTTTTTTTAAATCAAAATGTCATGTCCCATTTTATCATAATCTACAATGGGCAACTAGATGTGCAATATTTTCTAAATACCATACAAATGGGTCTTAAATGCTGATACATGTATAATATTAAAGTAAAGAGTTTAAAAAATTCTTTAAGAAATAAATTCAGTTGGTATACAAATGTCAATCAAATCTGAAAAGCTCTTCAGACTTCACAGGATTTGATCATGTGATTAACCAACTTCATTTCCCAGTGACATTTATAAACATTTTATTTCTGTAAAATTTCCTCTATAGTCTTCTGCAATGTGAGCTTTTATCTTGGGTTTTAACAATCAGCTGAAGCTTACTTTGTAACTCCTTATCTCCCCTGGGCGCGATCCAGGTGGGGCCGTCCATGTTAACTGGACCGTCATATTATTTGAGGCATAATTCACACTGAAAGCCCCTGGTACTTTAGGTACTACAATTAAAAAAAAAAAAGGTAAATTCCTTCATAAACATGCCAAATCATTCTTGAAGATACAGAATTAATTTTGACTTATACCTTACTGTATAACAATAAAAAACATGCCCTGACTTACCTTCCTGGAAGGTTGTCACAGTAATGGGCTCTACAGGGAAATGAGTCCGGTTGTCAGGGGTGATGACATACACTGTGATCACATATGGGGTCAAAGATCGCACATTTTTAATGGTGTAATTATTTCTGCTAAGGTTTTCTGTAATATTTTGCCAAGTCTTCTCATTCTCCTTTTCTCTGTAAAAATTTTATGTACTTGTTTACCTAAACACTCTGCATGGGAAATCAATCGAAACAAGCAAATGAATGTTACTGTGTACAGGGAAATTTTCAACTCTGTTTTATTTTCGCCCCTTTCACCCTCGTTGGAAGTAGGCAAATTTAAAACAGGGCGAATTCAAAGTAAACAGTATAATATAACATAGGTAATCAGAGATTACAGAGCTCACCTCAACGAATGTTGTCTTTAAGTAAGGCAAACTCACACAATTAACCAACAAAAAGTGTACATTCCAGAAATGAAAATATGTAAGCAATTTTGATCTGATACATTGAAATAGACCTACATAAAAAATTTAAACTAGTTCTTCATGAAAATGTAATTAAAATTAAGCATCTGAAGCAAATTTGAGAGTTTTCATCTCCTGATGAAACATTTGTGCAAGTTTGGTTTGGTTTATACAATGTTATATAAGCCTTTAAGTTTTTTGGTAATTGACCTGCACCCATAACTTTTACCTGGTCTATTATCTGAAAAATGTATGTCGAATTCAGCATCCGAAGCAAGTCCATTAGTGTGCATCCTAAGATGTATCGTCCATGCAAGTTTGCTCATTATAGGGCTCATAGTTAATTGGAAATGAAACCTGCATCAAAAACTAACATTTTCACTCATCCACAAAATGTAGGTCAGATTCAGCATCCGAAGCAAGCCTGGTAGTATGCATCCTTTGATGTATCATCCATGCAAGTTTGGTCAACATAGGGCTTATAGTTACTGGAAATGAAACCTTCACCAAAAGCTTTAACCTGTTCACTCATCCACAAAATGTAGGTCAGATTCAGCATCAGAAGCAAGCCTGATAGTATGCATCCTTAGATGTATCATCCTTGCAAGTTTGGTCAACAAAGGGCTTATGTTACTTGGAAATGAAACCTGCACCAAAAAATTTAACCTATTCACTCAACTGGAAAACGTAGGTCAGATTCAGCATCCGAAGCAAGCCCCGTAGTAAGCATCCTTAGATGTATCATCCATGCAAGTTTGGTCAACATAGAGCTTATAGTTACTTGGAAATGAAACCTGCACCAAAAACTTGAACCTGTTTACTCAAACGGAAAATGATCAGATTCAGCATCTGAAGCAAGCCCTTAGTATGCATCCTTAGATGTATCATCCATGCAAGTTTGGTCATTAGAGAAGTCATAGTTACTTGGAAATGAATCATGCACCAAAAACTTTACCCTGTTCACTCAACCGGAAAATGTAGGTCAGATTCAGCATCAGAAGCAAGCCTGATAGTATGCATCCTTAGATGTATCATCCATGCAAGTTTGGTCAACATAGGGCTTATAGTTACTTGGAAATGAAACCTGCATCAAAAACTTTAACCTGTTCACTCAACCGGAAAATGTAGGTCAGATTCAGTATCCGAAGCAAGCCTGGTAGTATGCATCCTTAGATGTATCATCCATGCAAGTTTAGTCAACATAGGGTTATAGTTACTTGGAAATGAAACCTGCACCAAAAACTTTTACCTGTTCACTCAACCGGCAAATGTAGGTCAGATTCAGCATCTGAAGCAAGCCCAGTAGTATGCATCCTTAGATGTATCATCCATGCAAGTTTGGTCAACATAGGGCTTATAGTTACTTGGAAATGAAACCTTCACCAAAAACTGCACCAAAAATGTTAACCTGCTCCAAAAACATTAACCTGGTCATTCCTTTGCTGAAATTGCAGCATCTGAAACTTTGACTGGTACAATGAAACACACTAGAACCATCTTCTATGCATGTCTAATCAATATGGGACAGAGAAGTACTTAAAAAGAAAACTGCTCCAAAAAACTTAACCTGGGACGCCGACGCCGACACCGACGCCGAACACTCCCTTTCAATATCATTCTGTGAAAGAGATTTTTTTTCATCCTTTATACATGTTATATGAAATGTAAAGAAAAAAAATAGGTTTATAAGTTTATCTTGCCCCACAAAGTTACACATGTAAAAATTAGGGTATTACATAAGCTCCCCCAACTTCGTTGAGGTGAGCTAATAAAACAAAAATCTTTGTGGGCAAATTTAAGATGGGGCAAACTTGATTCCAAATGTGAAAGGGCGAAAATAACATGGGGGTGAAATAACCCTGTATATGGTAATTCATATTTAACAGACAAGAACAACCAGTTTAAGAATATCTATAAAGAAATTTGAAACTTAGCAAATGCATATTATTAGTTTGCTGGTAAGTTGGCTTCATGATTAGACTCTCCATGACTTGTTAGTAAATTTTATATACTATAGGTCAATAGAAAATTCCTTCCCTTCATGGGACATTAAAAAACATTTTTTGAAAAATGTTTTTTTGTTCTGCAAATCAAATGTATCTTAAAATCAGTAAAAGATGTTATTATAAAGTGTTATGATTATCATTAATTAATAAGGCTACATATCCTTTCAATAAAAGGTGAAAGTATAAAAGGGTGGACAATATATACTTAGGATGTTTTTGTTTTTCTGTTTGACTTATGGATTATATTCTACTTTTAACACCATTACTTACAAGTAAGAGACTTTATATCGGATCTTCTGATTGGCCAGATTTGCTGGGGGTTGCCAGGTGACAAGAATGTCCCCCTCTGTGTCAGGAATGGCCTCCAAGTGTGTCACATTTACTGTTAAAAAATACAGTTCATAGTTCATTTCACAGAATCTTCTGACACCTGATCAAAATATGAATGACAACTTGACTTTTTATGTTAACAACCAATTTATTTTTACAAATTCAAGTATCTTTATGCAACAGGAAAAAAAACAAATTCTTTTATTATTTATTTCACATGAAGAGATAACAATTTTATAGGAAATATTAGAAAGATTTTTTAGATTAAATAAAAACTGAGTTGATACTGTACTTCTTTGTCTACAGAGTGTAACAATCAGGTTGTCATAGAGATAACAGGGGTTTGTCCAATCACACACTCTCAACCAGAGTCCACAAGTCTCCACTCCCTGGGAGTTACACACGTAGTAGTTCTGACGGAATTTCTCGTAATTTTCATCTCTAAGCTGATAACAGAGTTCTGGAGCTGAAACAGACACTGAGAATAGTGTATGTCTATATACAAGGCAGGGTTTCTTCTTCATTTGAAAGATGATGAAATTTTCATGTTGAAAAGAGAGGAATGCTACTTTGTGAAATATATACATGTATCCAAATCTTAAAGGTTCGGATGGCTTTACATCAGAGTTTTTTAAGGTATTTTGGAAGTCCATTGGTATTTTTGTAGTAAGGTCCATTAATTATGCCTATGAGAATAAGACTTTAAGTATTACTCAAAGACATGGTATAATAACCTGTATACCAAAAGGTGATAAACCAAGACAACATTTAAAAAACTGGAGACCTATTTCGCTACTTAATACTGTTTATAAAATTGCATCAGGCTCAATTGCTAATAGAATGAAAAAATATCTTGATAAAATTATTCATCGAGATCAAACTGGTTTCATACAAGGAAGAAATATTTCTGAAAATATAAGACTTATATATGATATCATGCAATTTACAGAAAAAGAAAATATACCTGGACTTTTGCTCCTCGTGGACTTTGAAAAAGCTTTTGACTCCTTATCTTGGCCTTTTATACAGAAATCCCTCAAATTTTTTAACTTTAGCAATTCTATCAGAAAATGGGTTGATATTTTTTACACAAATATTACAGCTTCCATTAATCAAGGAGAAAATTTGTCGAAATCTTTTAACCTACACAGAGGCTGCCGTCAAGGAGACCCTTTGTCTCCATATCTATTTCTCATTTGTGCAGAAATCCTTGCAATCAGCATTCGATACAATAAGGATATTAAGGGGATTCAATTTATGAATACTGAAAAAAAGTTAAATATGTTGGCAGATGATACTTCTTTAATATTAGATGGAAGTGAAAGATCACTCCAAACAAGTCTCAATACTCTTAAAAAGATATTTGCAAATATGTCAGGCTTACATATAAATTACAGTAAAACTCAAGTAGTCTGGATTGGGTCTAAAAAAGGCGGCAACAATACTCTAAGTACAGATCATATGTTAGAGTGGGGAAAAGTAACCTTTAAATTAGTAGGCATTGACTTTGACACAGATCTAAAAAATGTATTTATGCTTAATTAGCATCAAAAATAAGTAATATAAAAAAATCAATACAACACTGGAACAAGAGAAATTTAACTCCTCTTGGTCGTCTAACGGTTCTAAAAACTCTTTAATTGCCAACATTAAATCATGTTTTTGCATCTCTCCCAAGTCCCTCTGAAATTCAAATGAAAAAATTAGAAAATCTATTTTATATATTTGTAATGGGAAGTAATATTTCAAGACTAAAAAGAAAAATTTGTGTGATGAATTATAAAGCAGGGGGCTTCAAGACGATTAGTATAAGAGAGTTCATTATGTCCTTAAAACTAGTTTGGATGAAAAAATTGTTACTGCAGGACAATGGGTTAGATTCCTTTTTAGATATTGACATTAAAAAAATTGCATCGCGGGTATGTTAAGGAAGCATATAAGTCATTTCTCGGGAAATTTAGACTTTTTGAAGAAAATTTAGTTTAATAAATTACCAGAACCACTGATAAACGTAAACCGTTATTTACTATTGCATACAGATAAAAGCGTGTCTAACCCAAAGACGTGCATCACCGCCACGACATCACGTGACTTCTATTAATAGTTAAATTTTCCTTAATAAAAAGGCTTACAGAACAACAATACCCCGGAATTTGATAATTTCTTTGAGTATTTAATATAGCTGAAAAACATCTACTTTGTCTAAAAAGTGCTGCTAGAATCCGACTTTCTTGTCCGTAAAATATTTATTCCACACATTCGCACGAAACCTTACCCTTTGTTTTGAATTTCATACATATGAATCGAGATTTTTCGTACAACCGTGCTTAACTCGGGATTCTAGCAGCACTTTCCAAGTTTGTCAAAACACAAACTTTCAATCTGTACAAATCGTATGTTATGAAATATCCAGCTTATTGTTGTTCTGTTGCATTTTTTGGTCAAGAGAGACGGACGATAGGTCGACCGGGATACGTAATATAGCTGACTGTCCTCGAAAGAGAATATAATCGATGAAAATAAATTAGCATACCTGTTTTATTAATTGAACTCCATATGAATTTAAAACAATATTTCCGATATTTCCTTTTAAACTCCATTTTACGTATCTTTGATCATGCCGTCTTAGCCAAATTCTCTTTAACACGACATGATCAATTTCCAAGTTACTCGATGTACACATATGACGTCATCGGTTGTAGATTTCAATCATAATGACTGTTACAGCATAACAAAATAAAAACATTTTAATTTTGTTAATGTTTACACGTTTCTATTCATTTTCTAGAGTTAAATTACATCGCTAAATACCAATATTACGAAAACCTGATTTGTAAAATTGACGTCATCTTGTCTACTATGACGTCACAATGCAGCACTGATTTAGCCAAGGTAGAATATTTTGTATGCTTCCTTATTCCCCCTGCGATGTTGTGGGCAAGAGTATGTTGTCAAAAAACTGAATAAATCAAAAAATAATTTTTGGAAGGACGTGTTACAGGCATGGCTAAGCTTTTGTGAAAAATCATTACAAAATGACAATTTGAAACTTACTTCTTTAGAACCATTATTCCATAACAAAAAATTAACCATTAATTAAAAGCCATTCTTCTATAAAAGATGGTTTTCTCATAACATTTTATGTATTAATGACATACTCAATGAAGATGGGACATTATTGAGTTTGAATGACCTACATATGAAATATGGAATAAAAACACATTTTCTTGAAAATAATGGCATTAAGGCATCAATATTAGAACGGCTGAGAAAGATAAACAGAGATCAAAATAACTTATCAAAAATAGCTTACCCATATATCCCAGATAATATTTATTCGCTCCTGAATGCCAAAAATCACATGATTTATATGAAATACTAATTCGACAAAAAATTGAACCGTTGGGTAAAATCTCTTGGAATAGAATAATTGACTTGAGCAATGGTGAATGCGAGATAATTTAACTTCCATTCAAATTTAAAAAAAACACCAAACTTCAGTGGTTTTAATTTAGAATAAACCATAAAATACTAGCGACAAATTCCTTCCTGCACAAAATTAATAAAACTGATCTGTACAAATGTACAAACAGAAACATCTCCTTAGGTGGGTTGATATCCTCTATTAAGACAATGTATGAATTAGAAAAATATATATCTTATAAAAATAATGAAAAAGAATCTTTTGATGAAAGCTGGAGGCCATTGACTGATTTATTCTCTTAACCATCTCTCTCTCTCTTTCTCTGTCCTTCTGTCTCTGTTTCTGTTCTTCTCTCTCTCTGCCTCTGCAGTTCTTTCTCTCTCTCTCTCTCTCTCTCTCATTCTCCCCCCTCTCTCTCTCAATGTTTCCTTTTTGTGAAAAGTTTTTAAAAAAGCAATAAATTAAAAAAAAAAAAAAATCTTAAAGGACATGAAGTACTAGTTTGTGTACTTGTCTACCTGAAGTGGTGGTAGACGTCACGTCACATCCCATCTCATCAGAACGATCCAGACAGTCAGGGAAGCCATCACACACCTTAGAATGGGGCACACAGCCATCACTGTACAAACACTTAAAGTCACTGACAGGACAATGCTCTTTAGCTGAAAGATGATTAGTGGAATTATGGGTAGTGTTATACTGAATATCAAATGGTGTATAATACAGTAAAATACACTAACAGTGAAGACACTTATAATGACGCTTAGAGCAGTGACTTTAAAATATATTGTAAACTTGTCGTATCATGTCGAGCTGACAGGCGCAGATTATCTGATCAAAACGAGACGCAAATTTTTCAGGTTTTGGGGAAAAATATTGCTTTGTGTGGGTTTGATTTCGTGACTGGAAAATGTTTAGTCGTGATGCAAATGAAATTTTGCAATTCGTGGTGGTCATAAATTTGTGGGTCTCCCCATATCTCGAAAACAATGAAAATTAACCCCCACAAAATGACATGTGAATGACAACACAATGTTAAGTTGTATTTTCTTTACAACTTTAGCCTACCTTTACATTCACTGGCATCTTCATCCTCCCCGTTCTCACAGTCAGTAGCATTGTCACAAACCCAGGTCTGGGGGATACACATGGGGTAAATAGAGTGACCTCTGTAGCAGTAAAACTGGTTCTCACTACAGCCAGGGGCACTAGTTGTAGGAAATGGAGTAGGAGATGATGTTCCTACACAGAAAACATGTGCTATTACTATACATATTGATTTTTATTTCAAGTAAAATTCCCCCTTATTCTTGAGGGTACTTTTCAATGTTATGAAATTCATTACAGGACAATAACAAATAAAGAGTTACAAAAGGAGGTTGGTCATGGCAAACAGAGCTCACTCGAAGTCACTTTCTTACTGAAAATTGAATATAAAACAGATTCTTTTTCATGGCCTAATTCTGATTTGAATGTACTTTACATTGGGGTCTAAAATTTAAAAGATTTGAATACACAGGTACATCTACACTTTATTGTTTACCAGATCCAAATGTTCAAATGTTTACTCAATTACATGTGATGCACATGTATATTAATTAATGTTTACCCACTAGTGTTCGATTTGGTTATAACTGATCTAGAAATGTGAAAATGAATAATTTTAATCCAGATTAAGGAGCTCATTAAAACAGGAGCATATAATTACACAGATAAACTTACGAGCACAGTATATTTCATCTGATCCATCCAGACAGTCCTCTATTCCGTCACACCTCTGACTGTAATCGTAACATCCACGCCTGTCTGTACAGTGTCGCTCACAGAAATAAGTAGTAGTTGTAGGGGCTTGGGCTGTAAGGAGTAAACAATAGTCACTTATAAGATACTGACCTACAGACAGACATACTGGTGATACTGTTCACAAAACTTATAAAACACTGGGCTACAATTATCAGAGTAAAACAAATAACATTAAGTGTCACTGAGCTTGCACTTCTGGTAGCTACAAAGAAAGTCACTAATCTTACACATGGGTTAATCATCTGTTATGCAGTGATGTGTAAAATGAGAGTATAATGTACCCATATTGATTTATATAATCATTGTTCATGGAAAAGCAGGATTTCACAAAAATCTGTGTTATTCTTATTACAGAGTTGCTTCTGCAGCTCTTTTTTTGTATCTGTATAAATTATTAAGTATGTATTAGGTACCTTATTAAAATATGTTGATAATTTCCGAGTACACAATAAGCAGACCGATTCCTATTACTTTTCTTACAAATGATATGCTTCTATGAAATCCAAACTTTAAATATACTACTGTATGTGTACATAATTTGGCAAATTCAAAATTTAGCACAATCAATGGATATGGAGTTGTTGACGTAATCATGAATTAGCACTACACATGTTCGTGCCTTATATTCTACATGTATTTATAAATGAATTCTTTAGTGGTATTCATGAATTAGCACAGCATTGTCTGCGCCAAAGCCTCTAAAATATGAAGCCCACTATTTCAAGTACACATACAGTATATGGGTCTGTAAGTAGCCCAAACCTCTGTGGACATTAGGTTATAATATGGACAGTTTACAATTATAATAAATATAAGCCCTAAGCCCTTTGGACGTACACGTACATATACGAACACTACTATAATTGACATTGTGCATATTTCTCACCGGTGGTTATAGAAGGTGTAGTGGAGTCTGAAATTTAACCACTAGACATTGATCGATTTGAACAAATACAAAGATAAATTCAAGATGTATTTGAATACAAAGTTTATCTGTAAAATGTGTTGAATGTGGAAACAAGCTGTTGGGGAAAGAATCCTTGAAGTAAGATACTAGAAATCTACACAGGACGGCAACTATTGCTTATGTGTGTCATTACTTCATAACCAAACATAATCGTATACCTCTTTTCTGACAACTAACACATGAAGCTGTTATTAAATCTTCAAGTTAACTTCCAAGTATCACTGTGACTGCTCATTTAGTGAGGGACCTTTTCCAGAAAACACTTCATTTATTTTCATGATGGTATTCTTAAAGATTTATGAATATCATTTTAACTTTCTGATAGAATAATTTTTTTTCCTGAATCGCTTCTCTTTTGTTTCCAATTAACCCTTTACATGGCATATACGCATTTCTACGCATCTGACTTGAAAAATGAGAATAGTGTTAAAAAACATTTATAAACTCATTAATACTGCAAATATCAGAATAACCTTTGCACCGTTGGAAAGAGAAAATAATTACGATAAAATAATATACAGAGTTTTTTTACTGGTTGTATCAGTTTTTTGCTAGCTTGAGTTAAACTTTGCGCACTATTTGAGCGATTTTGCCATTATCGAAATCAATACGTGGGTAACACGTTATAAGTAAAAATGCTAAATTCTGGTGATTACCTCCCAACCTAACCCCATCCCGCCAAAATACTTAAAAATTGGTTTGTAAAAAATGTACAACATACTCATAATTTTCACCACAACAATAAAATATTTTTTAATATATTTAACGAAGCAAATTAAGTAGAATAATACTCATTCTTAAATAAATGCAAATTCTAGCATGATTATCGTGTATTTCGTTGCCATGGCAACTGATATGGTATCTGTATAATCATTTTCAGAAACTACACAATACCTGCTTTCAAAATATATATACAATGGTATATACAAAAATTGCAAGAAGTGCTAAAAAATGTATTGAAATTTTAATGTTAATTTGTCTTAAAATGCTTAAAATTTTTGCCATGGAAGGGGTTAAACAGATAAGGGTGCAATTTTTTAAACAAACTTCAGAAATGTCCCATTTCTTTTTGTTTACAGTAGGACTTACTTGTAAAGGTACAGTTTTTCTCGTCACTGCCATCTCGGCAGTCCGCCTCTCCATCACACACCCAGCTGCGGTAGATACACTGCGACTTGTCAGCACACTGGTGTTTGTAGTACGGACACTGGCTTTGGGTACAGTTTACCTCATCCGAGCCGTCCACGCAATCATTCTGTCCATTACACACATCCGAGCTCGGAATACAACGCGGCTGATGCATGGCACAGTGAAACTGTTCATCACTGCAGGTCTCTAAAATTTGAAAGATTGAAAAAATTACTTTTGTAACAGTATAATTATCATTTACCGGTATTAAATTATTGTTCATCATTGAAAATACAATTATACACTGTATCAAATAAAAAGGTACAGTGAACACATATTATTCCTTCTGATTTTATGTACATGTATGTGTATTAACTAGAAGACATAGAAAATACAATATCTTATGGAGAGAAAATATTGCTCACAAATTAAAATTTGACATGGGACAAAAATAGTGCATATGATTAAATATGATTAATTCTATAAAAATAGAAAATTGGAAGCTATGAAATAGTCAAATCTCACCATTGTATTTACAGTTTATTTCATCACTGTTGTCATGGCAATCATCGTCATGGTCACACGTCCAGTTAAGGGGGATACAGCGACTATTGTCACACGTAAACTGTGTACTCTTGTTACAGGTCGGGTACGCTGTAAAACAAAGATTGTCACACGTAAACTGTGTACTCTTGTCACAAGACACGTAAAGAAATATTGTCACATGTAAACGGTAATTTCAATGCCATGTTACAAGATGGGTTGGTAGTAAAACAAAATGAATGTGAATTGTCTAAGAATTACAAGATACACTGTAGGTAGGCAGTAAAGAAAAGATCGCACATGAAAACTGCATACTCTTGGGTGTTATTATGAGATGCCTGTACAATATTGCTACATTTACATCACATCAATTCTGACGATGCTCTTAATCAGAGAAACCAAGACTTACCACAGTTCATTTCATCGCTTCCGTCCTCACAGTCATTGTCATGGTCACACCGCCAGCGCTCGGGGATACAGTTCCCTCCCTTTTTACATTGGAAATTACCTGCAGTACACTCCAAGTAAGCTTCAAAGAAAAGAATTCAATAGAGGTCAACATTCAGCTAAATACATGCACCGATTCCACAGAGTTAATATCTACCATATCCTATCACTCCTGATTTGACCATTATATGAAAATACTAACTGTTACAAAACTGTCAAATTTTAGAAGAATATATTTTTATATGTCGACCATTAAACGTAAAAGTTTTCTACATACGACAGTCGAATTCGTCTGATCCATCATGGCAGTCATCGTCACGGTCACAGAGCCAGGTAGACGGGATACATCGACCATTACCACAGGTAAAGTGCGAGTGTGAACAGTTAGACACTGAAATAATTTGTTTACAGTAATTAGCAGAACAAGTTAGATATCAGGCTTAAGTAAGTTACTTAAGTACTAAATACTTATTGAATTTATAACATCATATTACTTGATGCCAGAATAACAACAAATAAACAAATCTCTAAGTACTTTAACCATAAATTGATCAAATAAGTAACCTGAGGACTTGTTTGAGGGCATACAGACTCCGTTAATCTTCATGTCTTTTACTCCACAGTTGCAGTGTTCTGAGGATCCGGAGGCGGTGGGGATCTTGAAGGAGGTTCCGTTACAGGCACAGGTACGGTTCTGTTTGGACACCTTCACACCTGTCTCATTGAACTGGGGGCGGGGCAGACACAGCTGGGTGCAGGCTCCATTACCATGGCTACAGGGGGAGGAGGCTACAACAAAACACTTATATTTAAGTAAAACATTACAACTTGATCAGGGACAAAAGTTACCTTGTCCAGAGAGACACAACTTCTTCTACTTTATTGTTGTTGTTTTTTTTAAATAAGTCATTGTTATTTCTGGAACAGTTATTTTCCAAAAGGTTAAGTAGTAAAAGAAATATTAGTATATCTTACAGCTTTGAGATGTGCTTGAGTAGACCTTTAGGTCCCTCACACGATTACTTTTGCTGATTATTATTGGGTTAAATCCCAACCCATTGTTTTTGTTTGTGGTCAGCACAGCTTTCTTTGTCCAATCAGCCCAGTATATATTATTCTAAATATAAGAAAAGGTATTGTTATAATATAGTGACTAATCAAAGAATAAATATGATAATATGAAATATCTTTAAGTTAATGTAAAAAAAAAAAAGGATATATTTTCAACATCATTAACATTAATCAATATAATATGCAGTCTTTTATTTCAAGCCTGAAACCACAGATAGCCTACCTTGAAGACTCCAATGCTATATGGGTGTGGCGTGTAGTAATATCCAGACTTCACTGTGTGTGGATTTCTCCCGTCAGAATCTGCATAGTAAACACCGTGCCTGTAGGCGTCGGTCCAGAATATCTTATCTGAGCGGTAGTCAATGGTTATACCATTTGGCGCAGCGCGCGCATTCGGACGGGTGACAATGGTTTGGTTGTGCGTACCGTCCATCGGACAATTCTGGGGTTTGTAGCTGACCAGTCAGTCCAGTACATGTATCTAAAAATTAAACGACATTTGAAAAAAGTGCACATGATGACATACAGTGTAACTACATTGCATGGAAGAAACTGAAGGAGACATTCAGTAAACTTGAAATCAACAAAAACTAAAAGCAAAAACAAATCTGTAATTCAAGACTTTCTGTTCAACAGAGAATATTTTTGTTTTTCCACATTACAAGAAAAAAGTTTTCTTAAACTGTCTAAATTTTTAAAAACAGCATTAGAATTTATTTTAATTTTTAATTTTCAGATACATCGTAAGATAATAGTATTGTTTAGTACCCAAATCTTGGATCCAGAACCATTGCCCTGGGTCTGTCTAGGTAGGTCGAGTTAAACAGCTCCTTCCTGTACCTGCCGTCCTCTTGAGCCACCTCTATTTTACGTTTCGCCGAATCAATCCAGTACAGATTCTTACTAGTCCAATCAAATGCCAATGCCTCCACATTCCCAAGGTTCTTACTGATGACCGGCATAGCTGTCGCTGTGTTCGTTGTGTTTTCTCCAAAACAAACTTTCTGTGTAATATACAATTTATTTCAGTTTATCAGGCATAATCATTAATTCTTTTAATAATATCACTGATATATGTATATAGAGACCAATAGATTATAAATAAATGTATTTTAAACAACCAATACAATTACATATACGTGTATAAATATAAGATTTTACAGACAAAGGACAAATACATGTTTGTTTTACCTGTATTTCTTCAGTAAGACTGACAAACATGCAGTTGCTATGGGAGATCAAACTCAGCTGCGAGGACATTGTTGATGCCGGTGGCCATGTAAATAACTTCCTGTCTGTTATCCCCCAGCATAACTCGAGACACGCTACGACTCGATACATAAATCAGAAATTCAGGCACCTCTATTAAAAAAAAGATAATTCCTTGTTATAATTTATTGCACCAAAACTCCAATATATGCCATATATGTATATCAACTGAATGCATACATTTTGATCAAGGGATGCATAAGTTTTTTATATGATCAAAAATTGATGGTTGATTATGGACACAAATTTTGACATTTGTGTTATCTGAGATAAATATGATTTATATTTTATAAGGATTGTTTTACCACCTGTCACTGCATGGACAGTATTATTGTTTGTTAGTTGTTGAGTAGCGAAATTGTTTGTTACATGAGCCAGTCATATTGGTAGTCTCACCTGCTACAGGACAGGAATACATGAGGGGGTCGTATCTGTAATCCTCTCCGTACTGACACGTGTCCCCAGGGATCTTCTGGTAGCCCCGGGAGTAGGGATAAAATGTCCCTGGGGGACAGTTCTTGGGAGGTTTATGTATGTTAATGTCTGGATCATTGTCCTCTATACACTTCTGGTTGAAATTAAACAAGCTTTCTTCCAAGTGGAAACCAAAGGCACTGTAAAAACAAAATAAACACTTGTCTAACATTCAAAAACCCTAGTGATGAAACATCTAAAGAAAAAATGAAAACAGAATTAATTACCAGTAAATAATTTTTTTTCCTTAGTTCTGTGTAAAAAGTTTTAGTCCTTGATGAATCTATGATAATTTTCTGGGTTGAAATATTTGCATACCATTCATAATCTTCTCTGGAACAGGAACAGTTTTTCTCTACAATAGTTCTATCGTAGTCCCTTCCATTGTAGCAGTAAGCATGGGCTATACGCC
>NW_026920025.1:0-16560 GCF_032062105.1 Saccostrea cuccullata
TTTTAATTAGATGTATCGTGAAATTTTATTTATTAGCAGATTTCATTTTAATTTAGCATTTAATTCGTAATGTCTGTTTAAACTCGAAATAATAAAGAATCAGAGTTTGACAGGTCTTTTTTGTATTTGGATAAAAATCGACAAACTTCATGACTTCAACATTTCTTCTATCAACTAATACTACACCATTTTTTTTACATATCAAGGTCATGTCTCCCATTTGATTATAGAAATGTAAAAACATGATCTATACCCTAACATTTCTTGAACAAGGCAAGATTTTGACAAATAAGTTGAAAATACAAGAAAATCAAAAGTCTACATTAAAGTCAATATTTAGCAGATCCAATAGTCAGCCAGAATTCCTCATTGATGGCCATGCATCGGTAAAGAAAAAAAACAAAACCAAAATCTGTACTGTGATCACTTCTTTGTAAATTGTACACTGCCTTGCGGACTTTTTGTCCAATTTGACGCTCAGCATCCATAATTATAAATGATTTAGGATGATCAGGTTTGCGTTAGACTGCCACATACGATTGCTTTACAAGATTATTTGCATTATCGTGATTTTTAATGTGACCTTACAATTTTAGTTTTGTGTTTATATACACGATATAGATATCTGTTTAAGGAAGCCATGTGAGAATACAATTTGACAGATATTATTTATACAGAAATATCCCCCCCCCCCTATTTTTTTCACTGGAAAATAGGACCAAAAGACTTGAAGAATGCACAATCTATTCAACTTCAGTTTTTCCTGTCAAATGCCACGAAGGATTAAGCATCCCCTGCCGACCATCACAACGGCCGTGTGCTCTTTTTATGATTGGGAAATAACGGAAACAATGGTCCAACAATAAATATGAAAAATGTAAGTCAGCATTTAATTTAATGATAGATTATTTTTGCTGACAAAAGTCATTGTATCGAATATAGAACTAACGAAATGATGACGAAACGAGACTGTTGGTATTCTTGTTTCATTATCTTGTTTGCCAATAAACTACCTTGGTTTAGAAATTGTTTTTACGTAGAAAATGTTCTTGCGTTTCGAATTAAATGAGAGATATAAACCATTGAAATATATGCAGGTAATAGGGGTATATTGCTACATATGTAAAGGAATTTGACTATTTAAAAATTATACATGACGTTTATCATGAACCTTTCTCGTTAATTTACCATTATCGTTTTGCTAGTTCAATATCTAAGTATAAAATAGACGTGTCAGTCTCTGTGGTATCATTGTTCTCGAGCTCACTGGAATATATTATGTTGACATGTGAGTGGAAATGACTAATTATGTTAATTGACAGAGCATCGTCGATATAAATAAATGTTGAGTTGAAAACCGCAGCAAGTGTTTTCTTTTTCTCTTGTATAAGATTTTGAATAATGTCTGCTTCATATGAATACAAAGTAAGTCTGTTAATAAGGTGGCGTAATTTGTGCCCATAGGAATTCCAACATATTTTTTGAAAACGCCGTTGGTGGCCAAGAAGCCTAGTCTCCAAAACCACATAGATATTGTCAATCAGAAATTCAGGCATCTTTTTAATATCAACTCCAGAGTACTTGTGTATACAATCAGAATATCTTTTAACAAAGATTTTCACCCATCCAGTAATGTTTTGCAGAGATTGCAGAGTTGATTAAATTTGCTTATCATCATGGTAACGGACGGGTGATGAGTGCATGTGTTAGACAAACACAAGCACATCTTGTGAGAATTTCAATGGAGGAGAATATGATATACTATCAATTTTCAGCATAGCAGAGTAATGTTTCCTTTGTTATAAATCTGAGGAGAAGAGGGTACTGTTATGCACCTATCTAAGTAAACTGTTTCCTTTTTCGTAAAACGATTTGTATAATTTATTGTAGAAAAAAGTACAAGAAATATTCAGCACACATCCCCAATAGAATACAAGCATACAAAAAATGCTTTAAAATTCTATAAAGACCAAACAAGTCTTAATATTGTGAATAACAAAATAAACTCTTTTGTTGATGTAAACAACCTATACCCTGAATTGTCTGCAAAAGAAAAAAGAGACAATTAAAACTTCACATTAAACATGTATCGTAGATTCTTTTAACTGGGAGAGATACAAACTTCGAATTCAAGACTGAACTTATTCATGTTATTATGTAGACTGAAATTCTAGATTTTTGAATCAATTTCAGCAAACAATTTGACTTTTTAAAAAGATTTAAATATGAAGGTTTTACCCGTAATCTAATAAAAATTAGATCTTTGATCCGCTCATACTAGGTAGGTATCAAATTTTAATAAGATTGTTTTACCTGTAGTTTCCGATTGAACAGCTATTACGCAATCGATTTCGTCACTTCCGTCGTCACAATCAAGTTTAGCATCACATTCAAACTTTCTTGGGATGCAGAACTTAGCACTTTTACATATAAAAACATCAGTCATACATATGATCGGATCAAAATCTTTTGGAATACCTGTAAATTAATCCATGTTTGTTAGATAAGTTACATAACGTAACTTAATCAGCACACTATATTCATATGACGGGACACTTAATTTAATTATTCTAGACATTTTAATTATCTTTTCTACCTGGGCATGTTCTATTGTTGCAGATCTGCTGTTCAAAGTCACGCCCTCCACATTCCCTTCCTCCATTGGTCGGCTTAGGATTGTCACATTTCCGGTGGCGCTTCTGAACACCACCCCCGCACATAACCGGACAGTTGCTCCATCTTGTCCACATGCCCCAATACCCATCCGCTGAAATAATGTTATTATAGTGATGAAAAAAGGATTATTACACTATCTTTTTGTTTCTCCCTTAACTTCTTAGAAAATATTTTCATGTTAATCAATTTGATTAACCAAGAACTTGTAAGAACAAGTTTCTTAAAAACATATAAGCATTAAAAGAAAATATTTTTTAGTAAAAAAAAAGAACCCCCATCATTCCCTGAGGCAGAAGCATCTCAACAGAAATAGGATATTTAGAAAGGAGTATTTCCTTAGAAGGTAAACTTATTCATAGGGTCAACTTACAGCTTTTCGAGCGTAGATTGATTTTACAATTTTTATACCCTCGCAACGGAGATGAAGGGGAAATAGTAACGCGCTAGGGTGCGTTAGTATGTGTGCAAGTTTGTTTTGTACGAAACGGAAGTAACGTGATTTACTAGAATGCTGTCTTGATTTATAGATCTATAATAGATATTATGCTCTTTGCAAGACATGGAGCGCGCATGTCTGCAAAAGCATGTTTCCCCTAACAAAAAAAAATACTATAGTAAACTATAGTTAACTATAGTTTACTATAGTTAACTATAGTACCAAAGTTAAAACATTGGAATTTTGATTTAATATGGTGAAAACTTTGGAACTTTGATTTACTATGGTAAAAACTTTGGAACTTTGATTTACTATAGTAAAAACTTTGGAACTTTGATTTACAATGGTAAAAACTTTGGAACTTTGATTTACTATAGTAATAACTTTGGAACTTTGATTTACTATAGTAAAAACTTTGGAACTTTGAATAACTATGGTGAAAACTTTGGAACTTTGATTTACTATAGTAATAACTTTGGAACTTTGATTTACTATGGTGAAAACGTTGGAAATTTGATTTACTATGGTGAAAACTTTGGAACTTTGATTTACTATGGTAAAAACTTTGGAACTTTGATTTACTATAGTAAAAACTTTGGAACTTTGATTTACTATGGTAAAAACTTTGGAACTTTAATTTACTATGGTGAAAACTTTGGAACTTTGATTTTCTATGGTGAAAACTTTGGAACTTTGATTTACTATAGTGAAAACTTTGGAACTTTGATTAAGTACTATAAAACCCGTGGAATTATGGTTTTGATTCTCATATTGTACATTTTATGAAATGTCAAGAATAAGATTTATTACAGCTTCAATGAACGTTTTAAAAACCCGACTCGTCCCCTAAAAGAACAAAGTACAAAGAAATGAATTTTAATGAAAAAATTGTCTTTGCACCGATAAATAAGCAATATTTATTATTATTTATGGAGAAAAAATTACTATAAGATAAAAATTCCGTCATTTAGAATCAAAATATTTGCTTTTTTAACTTCAGTCAACATCTTTTTTATTTGTTTTTCTACCGTTCATTGTAAATAATGCATTTAAATTAATTACTTTGCATATTAAAATTGAGATGAACAACAAAAAGCAGCCCAAACAAACCTAAATCATCATCCTCAAAACAGATTAATAATTTAAAAAAAACTTATTAAAAACATACAAACACTTTAATACTTTGATTTACTATGGTGAAAACTTTGGAACTTTGATTTACTATGGAAAGGACTTTGGAACTTTGAATAACTATGGTGAAAACTTTGGAACTTTGATTTACTATGGTGAAAACTTTGGAACTTTGATTTACTATAGTAATAACTTTGGAACTTTGATTTACTATGGTGAAAACTTTGGAAATTTGATTTACTATAGTAAAAACTTTGGAACTTTGATTTACTATGGAAAAAACTTTGGAACTTTGATTTACTATAGTGAAAACTTTGGAACTTTGATTTACTATAGTTAACTATAGTAAACTATAGGTAACTATAGTTTACTATAGTATTTTTTGTTAGGGTCGCAGTGCTTTTGTTATCATCATATCTTTATGTTAAAAAATACCTGCAAAGACAACTTTTTGAAAAAATCCCTTAGTATTCCAATACTAGTATTACAAATTTACACACAATTACCTACCAGGACAATTGACCTCAGCTGAGCATTCCATGAGATCATAAAATAGATGCTCTGTGGTAATGCCGTTCATAATCCATTTTGCTGTCCTGGTAGAAATACCGGAGCCACAGGAGGCGGCACATCCGGACCAGGGGCCCCAGTCTCCCCAGTGTCCCTCCACAGGTCTCCTCCCGTCAGACTGAGAAACTAAACAGATAATAATCAACTTATAAGTACCTCCCTACTCCCCCCACAGTGCCCCACTACAGGTCTCCATCCGTCACACTGAAAAACTAAACAGAAAATAATCAACTTATAAGAACCTCCCAGTCTCCCCACTGCCCCTCTACAGGTCTCCATCCGTCACACTGAAAAACTAAACAGAAAATAATCAACTTATAAGAACCTCCCAGTCTCCCCACTGCCCCTCTACAGGTCTCCATCCGTCACACTGAAAAACTAAACAGAAAATAATCAACTTATAAGAACCTCCCACTCTCCCCAGTGTTCCTCCACAGGTCTCCTCCCGTCACACTGAAAAACTAAACAGAAAATAATCAAGTTGTAAGTACCCCCATTCCCCCACAGTGTCCCTCCAAACGACCTCGCCTGGGGGCCATAAACTTAGATGAGCTTACTTTTGATCTCATGCAGTCCAGTCTCACTTTTCCGCTATTAATACCTTTGATAAAATTGAGACTGAAATCAAAAGTGAGTTCACGTACGTTTTATGACCCAAGGCCTCATCCCGGCAAACTCAAAGGTAAATAGAGAATAACCAAATCAATTTTAGAAATTCCAATACAGGCAACGTTTTGATTAATTCTGAATTATCATTTAAATGATCGTTTGCTTGAAATGGAATGAAAAATACATTTTATTCTTATCATGCCTTCCCTGAGCAAAATACTCAATTAGTTCTCGAACGTACTGAGTATTATAGGAGCAATTAATTTCCATAAAATTTTATTAAAAAACCCAACCAATAGTAAAGATCTTGATGTACTTTTTTAATCAATAAAGAAAAAAAGATTAAAACTAAAAACCCAAAAATGGATATATAAGTCTTAGACGAGCTCTCTTTTAATCTCAGTCCATAGGTACACATTCAGTAATGTAAGAAAGTAAAATTGGGATTTTAAAAAAATGAGCTCATCAAGTTCGATGACCCCGAATCGTAATTTTTTAAATATATATATATTAATTTATACATGTCAGGAAGTACTATGAAAAGTTACTGAGTTGAATGATACCATTTTTATATACTCTAAGCCGAGAAAATATACACATTTGTGACTATGTAAATTTTATGAACTCTTACTAAATAACATTCATCACGTGCACCTTGGTAAACTACCATAATTGAAATTTATAAATCGTCGCCCACTAGAATAAAATGAAATAAACTATCTCTTCTTCATGATTTGTTTATATTTCATTTTAACTTACTTGAAGTAGAAATAATGTAAATGGCAATCATCCATCTCCGAAAGATTTGCCCATCCATTGCACATATTTCTATAACATACAGATTGAAGTGTAAATTCAATGTACTAATTAAAATGGTTCTGATAGTCTTCTACACTACAAAAAATGGGACTCCTTATATCTACTTCATCTCTAATTTCATTCTGTAGTATGCTCTTTCATTAGCTTTTGTTACAAATTTAAATGCCAAATCAATTTTTTTATCTGATCTTTAAATTTACAAGATCAGGTCAACCAATTGTATCAAATTTAAAATAAAAAAAAACAACAACATGTTTATCATAAAATGGGAATATGAACTTTCTCCCGAAATTAACAACGTAAAACTGATAAATTTATTTTGATTTTATTGTATTAAAAAGAAAAAAAAAACCACTGATTTTTCGAAAGGCGATACTTTCTGCAATGTAAGACAACATATGTCCCTTTATTTTAAAGTATTTTAGCTATCGATTAAATAGCGTTGAATTATATGATTCCTTAACATTTAAATACATGTGTGTACGGTACGTATTCAATTACTATTTTTATGTTTAGTTCAAGGCATGATATCAATTTCCGACTCAAAACATGCCTGTAAGAACAATTGTTGAAATCTTAATGCTATATTCTAGCCCGGAACTTCATTGTTTATGAAATAATACTAAGATTATTTGCTCCCATTGAAAAAAAGAGGGATAGAATTGAAAAAAAAAATTAAAGAAATACATGTAGTTCAAAAATAGTTGTTTCTTTTCAAAATATTCTAACATTTTAGGACAGATGATACGTTCCTAACTAACATATTTTTTTTTACAAGATTTTGTGATTGAAGAAATGCTCCTTTTACAAGTTATACTAAAATACTTGAGGTACCTTACCAAGCATTATTGCAAGATACCAGAGGATGGTGTTGCCTATATATATAATTCTATCGAAAATAACTTAAATTGCCCAAATCAGAAAAAGAGCGTTATAATAAAAAAGCAATTAGAAACAAGTTTAGAAAGCACAAGGTAATTACAATATTGAATATATTTTATATAATAGTACGAAGATAATTATACAGAACAGATATCTGAGGAACGTATCCGTCTGCCCGTAACCGACATGCACTGTTTGCTATAAATTTTAATAATATTTTTCGCTTTGTTATGTAAAGAACCCCAAGAACATCCTCTTTATCCGATAATGTTCGCTTGTTTTTTCGCTTGTTTTCCAAGGTTACAATGTGTTAAAATGGATACTATTAAAAGCACTATACATGTAATTTTTCGTTTGAAACAGTAACAGCTGATATCCTGGAAATCTGATCAAGGACTCGCAATAAAAAATATGCTGATTTAAAATTGTTCCCCTTAAGCTATCATAATATACATAACTTGAAGGTCTACCTGACTTTGCAACATCGCAAAAGTAAATCAATAATTTTTCACTCATATGGAGACGTCACCACTTGCCGGTGGAGAGCTACAAATTTTTGTCCTATGCTCGACACTCAGGGCAATTAAACAGTGATGGATTCACTGCAACACGGGGCATCAGTTCATATACGGTGTCATCCGAGGGTCTGATCTCCACGTCCCACAGTGGGATTTGACACCACGACGTAAGGATCGACTCCTTACTTCGCGACTTAAGAGCAGACGCTCTAACTACTTCGCCACATAATAGGGAAAAATACGGTCGCGTAATTAAAATATAACAGTCTGCAACAATTCTATGATAACACTTATCCCAATATATGTGAATATTTTGTGCAACTTCTAATGAAATATACATGTATATGAATATACCAAGCTGTATTCAAGCTCTAAACTTCATTAAACAATATAAATTTTGGAGCAGAGCAAACAGTAGCGGCTAGATCTGAGGCCTGTTCAGCAGAGCGAACGTTCGCGAGCGCTCGCCAAAATTCCTTATATCTCCAATAATAATTTTGTAGAGCACTCACGAACCTTCGCTCTGCTGAACAGGCCTCAGGTGACATGGAAGAATGAACACCCACTGCTGACGTGTGCTTGTTATGATCTAGCAAAAAGAAAAATCCGTGGATATATAGCGTGAACAAATGACCTAACAATTGATATGAAAAGCGTCACTCAGCATTTGATTAAATGTATTTGTTGACATGGTCATTATATTGGCCATATAGAACTTACAAAATGGATGACTTTAAACGAGATTTATGATATTCTCGTTTCATCAATGTTTGTCAATAGCTTTAGAAATATTTTCCCGAAATCGCCGTAATGGAATTCTGCAGAATGCCATGTTTGTTAAAGTCTGCTTAAGTGTTTCATCATTGCTCATACGTAGAACATGCTCTTGCGTATCGAATCACCTGTAAGATAGTGTGAGGGTGTGTGTGTGTGTGGGGGGGGGGGGGAGAGAGGGTGTGTGAGTGTGTGTGTTCAGTTGATAAAGATGAATTTGCTGATAAAGATGTATTGCTGTATAAGTGAGGAAAGTTGAAGGCTAAAAAATTAGTCATCTTTTTTATCAGAAAGCTTTGTTAGATTACCATTAAAGTCTTTCTCTTGTAAAATATCCAGATATGTAACATATATATCGGCCTCTATGGCATCTTTCATTTCAAGATACTAGTATATCGTATCGACATGGAATGGAAATAAGCATCGTTACATGTAATTGACAATACGTCGTAGATATATCTACATAATCAAGTCTAGCCAATGATTTTCCCTTTATTTTTTTTTACAGATTTTATGTTACTTGTGATCCTCTTTTTTAAACATGAAGTAAAAGAAGGCATAGCAAATGCTTCTGTCGACTACTGGATATATAGAAAGTGGTTTATGAATTTACTGTAGTTTAGGTTTTAAAACGAATTATAAAAGCAAGAGATTATGCTCCATTCTGTTGTTTTCCCTTAAAATCAAAAGACGAATTCAGTTGGTGTTTCTGAGTATGGAAAATATTAAACAGCATATATACTATTTTAACAATCAGTAAAATTATGAAATATATCCAAAGAGAATTAACATGATTAAGTAGGGTTATAAAGATGCTACAACATCTCTACCCTACTCTACTAAAGCATGTTAAATTTAAGAAATATCTGCTTAAATATATATGTTTAATAGCTTAAGAAAAAATATTAAACTCGAAGCAAATACTTTCGTAACACTTGTCTAATCCGGCAAGCGCTGATTCTAAAATCTTGGTCGGATGAGACAAAATTCGACCAATTGAAATATATGTAACTGAAATAAACTTGAAATTAACATCGCATTTAGACTTTATTTGGGATGACACAGCATCCGGATTAGAAACGTTTCACAGATTTTATTGCTTATTTAATTGTTGTATAATATATAAAAAAAGTGCACACCTGGAGACATGTGGGAAAACAATTTAAAATCTGGCCTTTTTATAAACTCAAATGTGCCAGTTCTACCCAAAGACGGCAAAAAGACAAAACATATATTGTATTTTTAGTTTAAGCCAAAACTTAATCGTTTTTAATAAAATACCTTTGGCTTTTTCCAGATTGCATTATTTTATAGATCTATGACGTCATAATATATACATATTTGCAAAGCTTCTGAAGAAAAGTAAAAACAGTTTATATGTAAGATACAATATATATATATATATATAAAATACACAAACTTTTACGTATATAATTAAAAAACATCAATCTTTTATCTTCTGTAGCATGTAGATATATATATGAAAATAATATATTTATCAAAAAGGGGACTTAAGTATCTCTAACGCCAATTTTGGTCTTTTCATGATGAATAATACACCAAACCTTCAGAATCAATATTTTTATTAAAAATTGCAAAGACTGTGAAATATTACCATGAATCATTCGTAACAGATGCAGTTTATCCTGTTATTCTATAACTAAATGTCTGAGGCAGAAGTTTAACATCAAGGTCGTCTAATAGCGCCAAATGTATAAATAGAAAATACGGCAACTCGATGATTACGACGAAGTACATTAAGCATATGAGTTCAGCTTTGGCATTCAAGAACGAGTCGGTTTTAATGTTCTTTTTGGTCATTCTTTTGGTCGGCAACCCCGGGCTTCTCGAAGTAAAAGGTAAGATATTCTGCTTCCATTTAAAACAGATCAGTTAGATTAAATATGACGTTTTATTTTTGACGCAAGATCAGGTCAAGTTAATTATTTCTTCATTTGACATTAAGAACTAATAAGAAATACGGTTTCCAGTCATGCAATGCCTACTTCTATTTCAAAAGATTAAACACTTTCTCTTTGCATAAAAAGATATTACCATATAAAGTCAATCAAATGATATAATCAAATTGTCATAATTTCACTAGTGTTGACATTGATATTGGCTAATTCATTTATTTTCTTTCTATTTGTCTCTAATTTGATTAACATTACAAAATCAAAACGTGTTAATCGTTTACTAAGAGAGAAAAGACACTTTTTAAGGATTTTTAGCTTAAATCCGTAATTTGGTTTGGAAGCTTTTAAAGCTAAAATGAATGCAGTTTGTTTGAAAAATCATCTATATTTGAGGTGTTTTTTTTTAAAGCTTCAGCTTATTTTTACAAATTTTTCCGAAATTTGAAAATTTCTTCAAGTTCTGAGTGTGTAAAAAAATTGACTAAATTCATTGTTCTAGAGTAATTTCAAGAAGCAGAAAAAAGATAATTCTAAATGCTGCCGTTCTCCTAAAAAATACAGACTTTGCTAGATTTCAAACTCAGCTAACCATTTCTATTGAGGGTTGTACAATTGTAACGAGGAAAGAAAAATATGATCTCTTAAATCCCTTACATCTAAATTCATGACATGTGAGCAAATATACTTTGAATATTTCATCTAGTCAAAAACCAGACAAGAACCCCCCTCAAGGTTTTATATAGCTCTTAATGTGGAGAGTGCAACGGAAGTTGAATGTTTGGATGGCCGAGCCTCTTCTGGAGCCTCTCTGCAACCATGAACAACATTGACCCATATACGAAAAGAAACAATACTTATATTATTATTGAATCTTTTTATTTTGTAAGAGTTAAACATTTTTCGTCAGCATTGATTTGATTTGAACATAATTTATTGTACTAAATATATACAATGGGATTGAGCACAAGTTCTAAAAACTTAAATCGCCCTCTCCCTACATGAGATATTATAACAGGGTGAATTAGAAGTGTTTGCCAGTTTGTACAAAATAGATTACAAGTAAATTAAATAAACTCTCAATGTAGACATACATATACTGCTACATAATTGTTTATACAAATATTTATAAAAATGAGTACAATCAGTTAAATCTACCAGAAGGCTGAATATAAGAATGTACAGTAGAAAATAGATTTTCATTTTCAGCAACACAGAGTGATGTATCCCCCCAGAGTAAAGTCTGAATGTCAACAATATGGACTTTATTAAATCTCAAGAACTTATCGAAAAACTCTTTCCTGGCCTCGTTGTAGTCAGTATCCATATCATTCTTGATATAACTAGAAAAAGCTCACCTTCCATGTGAAGAATAAAGTATTGATAGTATTTCAAAAAGGGAAACATTTAAAAAGACTAAATGTACTTGAATACAGGTGGCTATCATAAACTTGTGTATGTTGAAATTTTCTTGGTTTGAAAAAATCTTCAAAATTAAAAGGCAGAAAAAAATTAATTTTTTTCTATCACTAAAGGGGTGCGGGACTCTGACTGCTGGAACTTGAATGGTAGATGTCAATATACATATGAACCTTGTTTCCAGTACAAACCAGGATACTGTGCTGGGCCAACCAATAGACAATGCTGTGTGCGTGGTAAGCAATGCTACAATATTTTTTTAACACTATAAATGCATAAAAAGACCTTTTTTTTCTAAATTAAACCCAATAAACATCATTTCAACAAGACTTTCTTTTGAAATAAAAAAGATACCAATTTGGTGCAATGGGATAACTATTTTCATACCACAATACATTGAATTTATCATGACAAAACATGATGATAAATTACATTATCAATAACATTTCAAAACTGTGATGATGATAAAAAATAATTAAACATCACTTAATCTCAAATCGCACTGTAAAACGGTTTGAGGATTTTAAAAAGTGCTTCAAATTTTGAATTGAAGATTTTCTACGTTGTCATTCAAGGAAAAATTACGCTAAAAATAAAATAAAATGATGAATTTTTAACGTTGATAATGATTCCTTTAATACACTGCATGAAATTGTTTACAGGAGCGGATTTACAGTGTTGGAGGGCACGTGGCATCTGCCAAATGAATTGGAAACGCTGTAGTGGCAAATATCTGAGAGGTTTATGTGGCGGAGGTCTATCTCGCCAATGCTGTGTATAATTTCCTTTATCTTGAAAATTAAACCAGTATGATTGTATCAATTTTGATTTTTGTATGCAATTAAGGTAAAGGCAGTTAGGTAAAACATATTTATGTACAGGTAAACTGTCATTGAGCGCCTTAAGCTCAGATTTTTATCCACCACTTCGAGCATGACTCGATGATAGTAAAATATGAATAGAAAAAATTAATATACCCTCCATAATAGTACAGTGACAAACCTAGAAAAAGATTCTTATTTTTTTAGTTTAATGGATCAACATCCCCACGGCTGAAAGTTATATGTTATGAAGAGACGATCATCCCATTTTCGCCCTTTGGGGGGGGGGGGGCAGTGGTTAGAGCGTTTGCTCTGGAGTCGCAGAGTAAGGAGTTTTGACTCAATGGTAAATTGTATTTGCTGACAAGGTCATTGCATCGATCATAGAACGTACAAAATGTATACTTTAAACATTTAAACTAGACTGCCGATATTTTTGTTTATCAACTTGTTTGTCAATAATTTACCCCGTTTTAGAAACTATTCGTACGTAGAGCATGCTCTTGCGTTTCGAATCAAGTACATGTAAGCTATATAAACCCCGTATGCAGGTGATAAAGGAATATTACTGCATAAGTAAAGGAAGTTGACGATAGAAATGTTAAAGTCATCATGTTTATAATAAAGCTTGTTGTTAGATTACTATTAACGTCTTTTTCATGTAAATTATCCAAGTATGGAACAGATGTGAAAGAAACTGTGGTATCTGGTATCTCAAGCTCACCAGGATATATCATATCAACATAAGAATGAAAATTACCTTTGTTAATTGACAGTACGTCGTCGATATATCTAAATGTCGAGTTGAAGGCCACAGCAAATGATTTCTTCTTTTCACGCCTAAAAATTTGCACAAATTCATATAATAAAATAACGAACACATAACAAGCTCCACGGTAAAACTTGTCGAATCCGGCCTGCACTGGTTCCAAATATTTACCGAATTAGACAGCATCCCGGATTACACAACATCTAAAAAATGACATCGAGGGAGACTTGAAATTTACTAATGGTTTATTTTATGAATATAAATTTATTTCATTTTTACCCGTGAAATACTGTAATTTATTCATTGAATAAAAATGATATCCTGTCACACTGTGAAAGGATATCAAAATGATATCCTGTCACAGTGTGATGAATATCAAAAGTGCGGGAAAACTCTCGATTTCCCTTCCCATAATGAAGATTGTTGTAAAAACATCTTCCTTGACCTAATGTAAGATAGATGAAAATAAATAAACCACTCTGACAGCGAATAAAACTGTTAAAATTACCAAAAATATGTTGCTAAATCCATGTTTATAGTGTTTTCACCTCACATAGCTATGACATCTCAACCGCTCAACTATGACGTCACGAGCCTATGACAGTATAACAAAAAGACAGAGGCAAAGGAAAAAATCAAAAAAAATTATTTTAAAAATGTAATAAACAGAAAATTCAATGTTTTGTAGTTGAATATGGAATTTATTTCACGAGTGGGACAGGATTTTTGATATTTTCACGAGTGCGAAGCACGAGTGAAAATATCAAAAAATCCTGTCTCACGAGTGAAATAATTTCCATATTCAACTACAAAACATTGAATATCCTCTATATACACATTTTATACATGTTTATCTAATAATTATGGATCGGAAACATGTTTTTCATTATTAACAATAAACCAAATCTGTAAAATCACCATTTTCATTAATAAAAGCGAAGACTTTAAAGATACCATGAAGCTCTTATTTACGTAACAGCTGCAATATATCCTGTTTTTCACCATCAAGGTCGCCAAACAGTGCCGAATGTATAAAAGGAAAATACATCGATTTAGCAAGTTCATAAGTTCAGAAATGGCATTCAAGAACGAGTCAGTTGTAATGTTCTATTTGGTCATTCTTTTGTTCAGCAGCCCATGTCTTCTCATAGTAAAAGGTAAGATAGTCTGCTTCCATTTAAAAATAATTCTTTAATTTGTATTTGTATAATGAAAAATGTAATATTTCTTACATGTATATACTCTCTTTTCATGTTCAAATGCATTTGGAAAATGGTCTTTGACATTTGAAATAATTGTTTGTCTCATTAAAAAACGACAGGAAAATTCAGTTGTATGATCGTAAAGTGATGGTGTCAACGTATGAGTTAGGAATGTCATTTATTTTCCTTCGTAAGTTTTCCTTATTGTTTTTTAAGTAATCAAACAGTTGAGGATTAAGGAAATCCCGCTTCTGTTAAAAAGGAGACCATGGGCCACATCGCTGTCCTAAGCACAAGTGTATGGGTTAGAAAGCACAAATCAGTTCAGTATTTAATTTTTTGGGTGGGTGGGGTTGAATCTTATACTACTTAAGGATGCCTCTATATCAATATAGCATATAACTTTGCTGTTCTTGAAAAGAAAATTCCAATTTTTTCCCTACATATCACAAATTATGGCCCCTTCCTACTCCAACCCTAACCCAATGTTCAATACGTGAGGATGCTTACATGTCAATTGACTAAATATAGTTTTTTTTTCTGTTTTTGAGAAGATTTTTTCCTAATATATATTCTTATGCAAAACTTCGATCTATCATTATTGTCACTTAATACCCCCAGGGGGTCAGGATTTAACAAACTTGAATCTTAACCACCTGAGGACATTTCCATTAGTTCCATAAAAATTATTAATCATGGTTTTGCTATTCTCCGGATGATTAAAAAAATATTTTAAGATACATTCCTTATACTATGAAAACTTTAATCCCACAATGTGGGCTCCCTACCCTTAGGGGTTATGATTTGAAAAATCCTAAATCTACACTGACTGGGAGTGATTCCTTCATGGCTTTGTTGTTCTTAAGAAAATGTATAAATATTTCCCCTATATAATTCCATGTGAAGCTTTGATTGTACATTATTGCCCAACACTAACACAAGGATATTCTGTGCTAATTTTGGTAAACCGCTGTAATTGGCCCTGTGGGTCTTGAGGAGAAGATGAAAATATGAAAAGTTCACAACAAGGATAACGGGACAATTTTGATCAGAAAAGCTCACTTAAGCCTTTGACATTTTTATGAGCATTTTCAATTATTTAACTATTGGTTTTCTGAGCTCTAACTTAAAATATTACTTCATTATAGAGTAAGAAAGTATTTGTGTATATGGAGAATGTAGATTTCTGAATTTTCTTAAAGACATGTGTGTCTATTTCAAACATAAAAATATCATCTGGTAATCTTTATAATTTTTTTTACTTATCTGTCTTTTTGTCAAAGTAAAAGAAATTCTGAAAAATATGAAGTATTGTTAATCATCTAAAATGGCTAAGACATAATGAATGTACTTGAATGCAGTTGATTTTATGAATGTTTATGTTGACATTAAATTCTTTTGGTAGTTTTATATTTATTGATTACTTTTTTTTACTTAAAGGGGGTGACTCTCAATGCTGGGCCATAAATGGTAGATGTCTAAGTATGAATGAATCTTGTTTCCGTTCTATAAAGAGATACTGTGATGGGGAAGATAGAAAATGCTGTCTTTCTGGTAAGGAAAACCTACAATGTTTTTTGAAGACGGATGCGAATACATATGAAAACCTTTTTCTTAATTATACCGTAAATACCATATTTTACAACGATTTACTTAAGTACAGATGAAACAAACAATTTTTTTTCTTTGGAGTAAACTGAATATCATCCCGCATGCCTAGAAAAGTGGACAATTCTTTAATTTTTGCTCCTTAGTCTTGGAAAATGAAATACATTTATAAACTAGATGCTGTCATGAGACAGTAATACCCGCACTAAGGTGTTTGCCTCTAAATGCACACTTCTTCATATTGGGCTTTACCAAGGGAAAAGTCAGTATAATTCAATAATTTACATAATACATGTATTCATCAAATTGAGCATAATATGCTCAGGTGACCATGTAGCTGGAGACTGCAGCGTTATGGTTTTATATATTTACTTTGACCATAACGCTACAACCCCAACAAAAAGGTGCAATTT
>NW_026920026.1:0-16552 GCF_032062105.1 Saccostrea cuccullata
GAAAAAGTTATGGGAAAATTATTATTTCCTCATAAAATCGCAAAGTCAACCGTAGTGTCTCTGGTAGACAGACTACTCGGCCCAACGACACCTCGGCCCGTGCTAGTTGACACCTCGGCCCTGACAGGTCGGCTCAAAATCAGTGACACCTCGGCCCAGACCGAAGACTGCTCGGCCCAAGGAATACAATTAAATTTAGTTTGTTTAAATTATAGTATAATTTTTATTATTATTTTTTTTTTGTATTTTCTATGGTAATGTAAATATATACTATCATGTATATAATTACTATACGTTTACTATGAATATCAATATACGATTATTTCAGTATTTCAATCAGTATTTTCTAACAAACCACAGCACAACATCAAATTACAATCCGTTGATTGGGAGGTAACAGGTCTATCTATTTATAGACTTTGTGCATTATTAATATATTTACTAGCCGTTTAAAAAAAATGTTTGGATGCCCTCTCCCGACTGATTGACTAAAATTGTCTACTGCAGTGCATTGGTGCATTGTACAGTTGAATACCAATAGGTCTGCACAGAAGTTTATGTCCTGATCCAAAAGATTTTATTATTGATTGGTTTATTTTTGATATATTTATATTTTACTGTTTAATTTTAAAAACTCATTTTTTTTTTCCAATCAATTCAACAAAATATCAACAACGGTTTCTTCAAGGGACTTTTCATTAACATGATTAACATGATTTAGTCTCCCAATTATGGCTTCTTGTAATTAACTCCTCATAGTCAACCATATGACACGCGCTCGAGACTCGAAAGGATGCATTGTTTGTTTAATGATTAGCACGTGTAATGAGGTTACTAATGGATTGTCTTTCTTTAATTACCGTCAAATTGCCGTCTTGGAAGATTGCAAATGTACCAAATTAATTTTCTTTTGCATTTTATAGATATATAACAGCATAAATAATAAAAATATTTAATTAAAATAATATATATTTTTGTTTGGGCCGAGCAGTCTTTTATGTGAGCCGAGGTGTCTTTAAATTTGGGCCGAGCCGTCGTGGCCGAGGTGTCAATGGGCCGAGGTATCGTTGGGCCGAGGTGTCGTTGGGCCGAGCAGTCTGACATTCGTGTCTCTTTAAAGCTCGTGGTTTCCACTGTGTATACAATTCATTTTCGTCGACTGTCTTAGTTATGGACTAGAAACGTGGTAGTAAATTGGCAAATAAAGGACAAATGAATTACAGTTTATTTATATACCGTATACATAAAATTGAAACTTTCTTTGAATTCATGCCTCAAATTTAAACCGTCTTTTAACTTCTTATTTTTTAAAAAATTAAATCACAATTAAAATCGGTTACAAATATTTCTGCTCATTTACCTTTTTTTAAAATATATTTTGTGGCACCTGTATCCTGTTTCACATGAACACAACATTTGTATATTTCTTACAAGGGCCGCTTCTATGATCTCAAAAAATATCTATGTATAATATTGTTTAATTAAAAAAAAAAAAGATAGCAATTGTGAGGTTCTTGTCTCTTTTTATTATATTTACACTAAAGGGACTTGACTTTTCTGTGCGAAATTACATTTCCATTTTTAAAAAATTTTGAATATATCTATTTGAAACTGAAACTGTATGTATACTTAGTGGAGTCTCATTTATCCGGATGCTTTGATTCCTAGTCAATTTGCCCGGATATGTGAAGCGTCCGGATATCGGCATCACCAGTAAATAAAGCCTTCGTCCCGATAAAAAATCGTTCGGATACATCCGGACATCTGGCTTCCGGATATCTGAAGGTCCACTGTATTTTTACGCAAGAACGGCTGGCCCTTAGGAAGCCATTTCAGTTGGGGAAGCTATATTTTTTTTCAGTTGTACATGTAGGCACTTTCAATCACCAAATTTTCCTTGACAAGCGAAACAATTTTTCACGGCAACAAACGGTCATATACTTCGTATTCATTTTCCTTTTTGAATGCTAATTAACTTGATATAAGCTTTTCAAAATTTCGATGCGATTCTCTTATCCAATGATGAACTATTATGTACAACATGTTTTAATGCTTTTTGTCTGAGGCGATGCTGTTAATTAAGTAAATATTATACCGCTCTAATCTGACTCTCTTTCGCTGAAATATTTACTTAGGCAGACCATTTTTTCCTAGTTGTTACATTCTGAACATACCAAACATATCCCAAAATAAAAATATTTGACTCGTACCTTCGCCTGTCCCCACACTAACTCCTTTGAAAAATTTGGGGGGGGGGGATGGTTCAGCCAGAAAAAGTAAATAAATTTACCTAAAAAAAAGGGGGGGGGGGGGCGAAACACCAATCCAGTTTCGCCGTTGGGCAGAAAGGGGGTGGGTAGGTTCAAACTTCTTTTAGTATCAGATTATCTTAATCAAACATAAAACACTGCCTTTTTCTTTAGCCCTATAGTGTACAAATTTGACTATACTACTACAAAGAGTATGTATGTGTGTGTGTGTAAGGATATGGAAATAACGAACAGTATTCAATCTCAACGTCCATTAAACAAATATACAAATAAGAGCAGAGCAAACACGGACCCCCGAAACATCAGAGGTGGGATCAGGTGCCATGGAGGAGTGAGCATCCCCTGCTGACCGGTCACACCCGCCGTGTGCTCATTGTCATAATCAGGAAATAACGGAAAAAATCCGTAGTCAATTCAGTGTATAAATAATGGACTAACAATTGGTATGAAAAACGTCAGTCAGCATTTCATTCAATGATAAATTGTATTTGCTGACAAGGTCATTGTATCGACCATAGAATTTACGAAATGATGACTTTAAACGAGACTGTTGATATTCTTGTTTCATCAACTTGCTTGTCAATAATTTACCTCGTTTAAGAAATTGTTCATACGTAGAGCATGCTCTTGCGTATCGAATCAACTGAGATATAAATACTCCGTATGCAGGTGATGAAGGTATATTGCTGCATAAGTAAGGGAAGTTGACGATAGAAAAGTTAAAGTCATCACGTTTATCATATAGCTTGGTTGTTAGATTACCATTTGTGTCTTTTTCAAGTAAAATATCCAAGTATGAAGCAGATGTGTTGGACTCTGTGGTATCTTTTATCTCAAGCTCACCAGGATATATTGTGTCGACGTAGGAATGGAAATTATCATTATTAATTGACAATACGTCGTCGATATATCTAAATGTCGAGTTGAAGGCCACAGCAAGTGTTTTTTTCTTTTCACGCAAAAGATTTTGCATAAATTCTGCTTCATATGAATATAAAAATAAGTCTGCTAATAACGGAGCGCAATTTGTACCCATGGGAATTCCAATAGATTGTTGGAATACCTGGTCTCCAAAAACCACATAGATATTGTCAATCAGAAACTCAAGCATCTTCTTGATGTCAACTTCAGAGTACTTATGTGTACAATCAGAATCTGTTTTAACAAAATAATTTTTCAAATGACCAATGACGAGGTAAGTAAACTTACGAGTTCCATTTTTGTTGAAGAAGCAGCTGTCAATGATATCAAAAAGCCTGGATTTTAATTTGTCGTGCGGAATTGTTGTGTATAAAGTTGAAAAGTCGTAAGTTTTTATGCTGTTGATTTTTGTAAAGTCTTGTGATTTCAAATTGTCCAAAAGTTCTTTAGAATTTTTAAGTATCCACATCTGATTTACACCACTTCTTGAATATATAGTTGTACAGTACTCGTGTGTGTGTGTGTGGGGGGGGCTTTCAATGTAAACTCCACCCCCTCTCCCCGTTGCTACTTGCTGCGATTGTAATGATCAATATTTTCTTTAAAAGAAGAAAAATTTGTGTTTCTTTATTAATTACTTTCCGTAGGGTCATGTCAGGATTACGATATTTAAGTCTTATCTCGATTTCAAAGAAACTTTAAGAAATTAATGTCAAGATATTCGTGGTATTTTGATACATGTATCAGAGTTGAAGATTTCATATCAAGAATTCAACAGTCAGTTATATAATAATATTTCACGCTCAGTTTTTAAAGATTTTAAAGATTTAAAAAATGTTCATTACTTTTCGAAATAATAATTTGTTACATACTTTTTGCTCTTTCGGTGAATGTATTCTCAAAAGATGTAGCCATATATATTATATCCGGAAATTCGTACTTTTTTTTTTTTTTGCTTAATCTATAGTTTTATTTTTCCTTTTGTTTCCTCATTCATATTATCATTGTCGATGTGATATTGTTCATTTCTTTAACATTGGGTATAATGCTATTGGGAAAAGTCTACAGTAGCTGTATTTAATTTCTAAACATATTGCAAAATAGGCTCCAGTTGATGTTCATTCAATCATTTCATCGAAACAATTTCAGAAATTTGAAACAAAAATAATTTCTACCATACAATTCCTCTGAATATATTTATTTGATCATTTTAGATAAGTATTTGAAACAAAATTTAATTTAACAAAATTGTGACATCCCTATCATCCGTATTTTTTCCCCTCATCATTCTCTATTACTGTTAATTTAGTAAAAGGTAAGTTATCAAAACTAAAAGTCAGTTATTTACTGTTGATGTAGGTTTGGATCTCCAATGTTACCAGTATCTTTATCTAATAAAAGAGGGATTATGTTTCTTAGCTTTACATTTAACGGTCTTTTTATCCGGAGATTTTTGTTAGGCTTGTCTTCTTACCCCCCCCTTTAAAAAACATAGGTAATCAAAGATTACGAAGCTCACCTCGACGAGTGTCATCAGTTTAAGTAATGCAAATCTCACATCATATTTTCTTAATATTTAGTATTCATCCCAACAACAATATTCTTGCAAGTTGTGTTTAACCCCTTACATGGCATATACACATTTCTAAGCCTGTAGCGTGAAAAATATGTATATGTATAGTGTAAACAAATATTCATAACTGTAATACTGCGTATATCAAGGTCTTCAAGTTCATTCGGATTGATCTGTTCCCAAAACTTTAACCAAGTCTCTTGTATGGAAAATATAGGTTAGATCCAGCATCCGAAGCAAGTCTGATAGTGTCCATCCTTAGATGCATCATCCATTCAAGTTTGGTTAAGCTAGGGCTTATAGTTACTTGGGAATGAAAATGTAGGTCAGATCCAGCATCCGAAGCAAGTCTGGTAGTGTCCATCCCTAGATACAACACCCATGCAAGTTTAGTTTAGCTAGGGCTTATAGATACTTGGGAATGTAAATATAGGTCAGATCCAGCATCCGAAGCTAGTTTGGTAATGTCCATCCCTAGATGCATCATCCATGCAAGTTTGGTCCAAATAGGGCTTATAGTTACTTGGGAATGAAAATGTAGGTCAGATTCAGCATCCGAAGCAAGTCTGGTAGTGTAAATCCCTAGATGCATCATCCATGCAAGTTTGGTCCAAATAGGGCTGATAGTTCCTGTGGAATGGACCTGCTCCAAAAACTTTAACCTGGTCACTCATCTGGAAAATGTAGGTCAGATCCAGCATCCGAAGCAAGTTTGGTAGTGTACATCCCTAGATGCATCATCCATGCAAGTTTGGTTCAAGTAGGGCTTATAGTTCCTTGGGAATGGACCTGCTCCAAAAACTTTAACCTGTTCACTCATCTGGAAAATATAGGTCAGATCCAGCATCCGAAGCAAGTCTGGTAGTGTACATCCTTAGATGCATCATCCATGCAAGTTTGGTCTGGGTAGGGCTTATAATTCCTTGAGAATGGACCTGCTCCTAAAACTTAAACCTGCTCCAAAAACTTTAACTTGGTCACTCATCTGGAAAATGTAGGTCAGATCCAGCATCCGAAGCAAGTCTTGTAGTGTACATCCCTAAATGCATCATCCATGCAAGTTTGGTCTGAGTAGGGCTTATAATTCCTTGGGAATGGACCTGCTCCTAAAACTTTAACCTGCTCCAAAAACTTTAACCTGGTCACTCATCTGGAAAATGTAGGTCAGATCCAGCATCTGAAGCAAGTCTTGTAGTGTACATCCCTAGATGCATCATCCATGCAAGTTTGGTTCAGGTAGGGCTTATAGTTACTTGGGAATGGACTTGCTCCTAAAACTTTAACCTGGGACGCCGACGCTAACGCCGACGCCGACACCGACGCCGACGCCGACGCCGGGGGTATAGCATAAGCTCATCTCGACTTCGTCGAGGTGAGCTAAAAATTAAAATCGACAGTTCATCAAAGGCTGGCTATCGGGGTACATCAGTGTAATTAAATATGGATTAAAATGACTAAATACATTCTGTATGTTTTACATTATTACATTATGGTAAAACATAATTATATTTTCAGGGAAAAAGTAGCTCTTATAAAAACGGTAATTACTATGTGTGCATAGACCTCTCGCTCGTTCTTCTCTCTCTCTCTCTCTCTCTCTCTGACAAAAAATATACTAGTCTAGTATATGGAATATACCTTTGATACTGAGACTTCTTAACATGAATTCAAATTAAAGTATTTGTAAATTGCCCAGAAAAAAAAAAACAGCACCTTCAATTTCGTCATGCATAGACATCGTTTTAATCGCTGTTCCAGAGCTAGCAATTTGTGCATGTCCAATGTCCCGTATATCAGCATCAAGTTAAATATTTAAACAAGATTATGAATAAATTTACGTAATAAATTGTAATCATATCATATACCTATTAAAAAAATGTCCGCATCAAGCTTCAAATTTTCGTCACACTTTGAATTCAATTTTATTTCTTGTTTACAAAATGCAGTCAACAAAAATTACTTCCGTGTTTTCAATACCGCGACTTTGACGTCGTTTTCTGAGCATTATGACGTCAAAAGATAAGGGCCCTTTTCTCATGACGGCAGTCATATTTGATATAAAACTGCTTATTTTCAAGCAGTTTTTCTTCCAGAAAATATAGAGCGCATCCTAGAACAAGTTTCATATTTTTACCAAAGATGTATCAAAATAAATATCAATTAAACATATGTGAATGTCATTCTAAATTGTTGATTTTTAGAGGGCTAAAATTGGCTCCTATCATATATACTCCTTTAATACTCAAGTTCCCTGGAAAATTAGATTTGTTGATCTGTTTAGAATGGCAATACCAAAATTCTAAAAAGTCGAGATTTTAATTAAACTGAAACATTTATGGTGTTTGTATTTCATTTGTTTTATACCTTATTTCTTGCATTTTAAATTCATATCTCCAAAATTTCAAATCTTCATTGATTATATTTCAAATCACCCATTATCCTGATTTTTATTTGTTATCAATTGTATTTCTACCTCTTGTACTTGGCCATCAGTTTACTCAGCATCAGGGCCACGTTTTCACAGTTTTTCTTGGTGGAGCAGAAGATGAGACAGGAATGATGTGGGACGACCTCCGTCACGAGACCCAACAGGTGGTCCGGGTCAAGCTTGTTCATCTCGGGGCTGTACTGAAAGTCCAACAATTATACATGAATTCAATCAACAACAAAAAAATTAGGAAGACCATATTATACCAGTAATATCCGAGTCCATCTTGTTCATCTCCGGACTGTACTGAAAATCCAACAATTATACATGAATTCTATCAACAACAAAAATTAGGAAGACTATATTATACCAGTAATACATTTATTTTTAAATTTGTCCACAGCTAAAAATTAAATCAAAATCAAGTAGATACTAAATAAATGTAAATCATAAATCTTTTTTGGATAAATTTTCTGATTAGCAACTTCTTACTCTATCCTGTCAGAAGTCATATGAAAATCATCATGAAACAGATGTTTACATCAAGACCACAAACAGAGAAAAGACTTAATAAAATCAAAATATAGATTTGAATACCTTGAATTTCTAAGGCACAAACACATTAAAAGACTCATAAGTTTGAATAACATTCAAATACTAATACATGTTAAAAATTAATTGTATTTTGAAAATATTATGCATTTCAAACTTCAAGGTTATATTATATTTTGCAATTTTGATCTACACCTTTCTCAGTTCTAGTACCAAAATGTTCATAAATAATTCAGAAGTTTCCCTAAGTTTAATAATTTAAACATTGTGTTTCTTAAGTTAAACTCTTCTCTCATGACTGACCTGGAAAGCTACAGTTCGTTGATGACTCAAACTTTCCTGCAGAGTTTGACCTTTCTGCACTTCAAAAATATTGTCTTCTAGCTTCACATGCTCGGTTAGCTTGACCTAAATATAAAGATTACGATATCTTGACAAAACTAAAATCTTATAATGCTGCTAATGAATAAACTAAATGAAAAATTAAAACTTCTGTGCTAAGAAAATATTGCACTGAATCTGAACACAGGGAAATGTTAGCTTCATTTATTTTCTTTCATCCTACTTGCCCTCATCTTAACTGGGTGAATTACAATAGGTCAATTTAAATAAGACATTATCTTTTTAAAAATATAACTAAAAATATGTGTAAGTTTTTAACTAAGCAAATTGTTTGCAAAGTGTGAAAGGGCGGAAAAAATAATCTTGTATACAGTATTTCACAACCTATATAAAGATTTCTTACTGGCCGGAAATCACTGGAGAAGACGTCAGCCTTAAGGAAAGTCAGGAGATCTGTTATATTGTTCAGCGTAGCACTCATTCCTATTATCTGGGTGGAAGCTGAAAGGAAAAGGAAAAGGAAAAGTCAGATATTATAACAATGTCAGTATAACTTGATAACAAAAACAGTTACATGTAAATAAATTTTAGTTGTAACACATGCCTACGTCACAAAGAGTTACATCAAAAACGTATTACTCCGCTGGACATTACTTTCAAAATATTCTATATTTGAAGCCTTTTTCAAAGGGAAAATTATCTCATTGTCTACACTGAAATAAAATTATAAGGAATGAAGCTTATTTCAACTTATGTTATACAATATAAAATAACTTGCGGCAGTTTATACTTTTTTATTAACTGCTTCACGGTTTATAAAGCGTAAACTGCCCCAAAGTTATGTTATATCGTATAACATAAGTTGAAATAAGCTTCATTCCTAAAATATATTGAGAAGTTTTAACAATTCTACAGAATCTTAGTTGACATATCTCCAGGTAAATCACAAGTAATCACCCAAATTCTTACTGATCTGATACTGACTGTGTATTCTAAATTTCTAAGGGCCATTAATGAACAACATTGACACCCTAACTTAACAAGCACTTGCCTTTGGCGTAGATAATTTTCAGGAGTGTGGCCTCTAATCTGGATCCTCGACTTCTACCTTCACCAATCATGTGAAGCTGTAATTAAAATTTAGTCCATTGATGATACTTTTAACTTTTATGTTTTAATTATTGTCACTTTGATGATGCTATCATTATGCACATAAGTTACAAAGTGATTGTAAAATAAATCTTTTTTACCAGTTAATTGCCTAAGAGCTAAAACACTCCCTACAGTTAAATTATAAATTTCAATTTTTTTTTTTATAACAGGGTAAGTCTTGAATTCTTTTCTCCAAAGAAGACAAGTAAAATTACATGTATTTCAAACCCAAATGGTCTGTGATGACTAATACTGTAGATTGATGACTTAATTTTTGCAACACCTTATTTTCGCGAGATTGTCATTTACTCTTTGTAGGTGAGACATAATTTTCACGAAAAGTTGTCATTCCTCTATATAACCATAAGGAATACTTTTATATGCAAGAATTTAATTTTCGTGAATGCATTGTCTTGCGTATTTACGCAAAAATAAAGTTCTCGCGAATAGAAAGTGATTTACAGTATTTGAGAGAAAAAATTGGTTTGAGGCTTGTGGATAATTCAGTTTTGCTGCATATCTCAAAGAGTTTGTTGAGTCAACTTATTTGTCAATAACCTCATCAACGACAACCAGCCCCAGGGAATCCAGTCTCCCCTGCTCTATCAGGCTGTTGACTAGGGAATGAGCCTTCTCTATGGTAGCAATGTACAGGGACCTTTTCCTGTGTTTGATGGGAGGAAATCTTCCTTTACTGCCGGCATATTCCTCCACCAGAAAGTCTAACTCCACTGCTAACTGGGCCATTCCTTTCACCTGGGTATGTGTAATGTTTATCATTAATACAAAATATACCTTTCATTGATCATGTTGATCTTAGTTTCTATTAATTTTTCATTAAAATAAGTAATTAACTGTTGATTTATATGAAACAAAATGTTTCAGTATTAACTTATCAAATTATCTCTTTAAATAACCAGCACCCATCACCCTTTTCTCTTGCTTCATGATTATTTCAAAGAATTCTACAAAAAAATACACGCAAGATACAGTAAATATTAAATATAATCCACCTTTTCCTGAACAATGGAAACAAATAGGAGAATCATCATGGCGTCTTTCTTTTTACACAACAGTTCCTTCAGAATCAGCACCTCTGCCACCAGAGTTTTGCCTCCGCTAGTCGGTAAAGAATAAACCAGGTTACCTCCCTTTTGTAGTGTGGGTAGTCTCAAGCACTCATCCTGCCACTCTGAAATATATACATGTACTGATTTCAACATCAGATTTGGTATACAGCCTTAATTTTCTTGCAGTTTTTTCTCTATTTTTACCATGTTTAAACATGTTAAAAAAAAAGAAAGGAAAATGTTAAAGTGAATACTAATTAATGCATACCACCAGAAGAAAATGGCATTTGTAAAAGTTTTTTTCAGAAAAATCAAAGCTTCAAACAAGTACTTGTATCTCTCGGTCTGTTTAATTTTTTCCCCCCATAGAAAATGGACAGACTTAGAAATTCAAATCTGACAGTACCATACAATGATGTAATTCCTCTCTGTTTCTGTAACAGCTGCTGGACTTTTGATGGCAAGCCGTAGAATGGACCAATATCATCGGCCGATCCCTCCCCTTGTATAATGGCCGCTTCCCGCTCTACCTCTTTTAATCGGCTCTGTCTTCCCTGCTCAACTGTCTGTGCAGGACTAATGGGGGATTTTGTCCCAACATTCTGTAGTAATTTCCTTTTTAATCGGTCCCTTAATGATCCCGCACTATTGATAGAACTTAAAACCTCCTCACTTTTGAGCTGATCTGTAGTTTTCAATTCCATATCACTTTTGAGTTGATCTGTAGTTCTCAGTTCTATATCCTTGACCTCTTTGTCAGTATTTTTATTGCACACAGAGACTTGGACATTTGAGTTTCTATCACAGATACTTTTTCGCACTGTACTCCGGGTTTTACCTATTGAATCACTATCAACCTTTTGTATATTACTCCTGTTTTCACACCCAAAAACTTTCTTTTCATGAAACTTCTTTTAGGTGACAGTATTAATTGATCTTTTTCAACTAGTTTTCTCAAAACACTTTCACACTTTGATGACTCTTCTGACACACTGTCAACAAAATCAACTGAGTTCTGACTCTCAATGGATTCCACATGGCTCAGAAAATCTTGGTCTTGAAAACTCTCTTCAGAGAAGTCCTTCTCTGAGTCGTTATCAGAATTATCCTGTTCTGATTGCTTCCTTGGTGGTGTTTGTTTCTTGTCTCTCACATCTCCAGCAGATTCTTTTAATGGAGCATCCACTTCTTGCTGAATCTTTGAAAACAAACAAAGACTACAATATTGTACTGTAAGTTCACATGTAAGATCACTAAACATTGCTTCATTTATGTGAAACAAAAATAACTGTTACAAGAATAAAATTTAATATCGATATACTTTACGTACACAGGTCGAGACCACTAGACTTTCTGACGTCAGCATAAATTTGCATGTAAATTAGTTATCTGTTTACTTCACCTTCTGCTGAATGAGCCGTAATGCATTGTAGGCTACTACAAGTACCCAGCTATGTTGAAAATAAAGGGAAACTTGAATTGTCCCTTGGAAACTTATTTTCAATTCTTTTTTGAAATTTGTGAAAGAAATATTTAATATGATGTATAATCTTAACAAATACAGATTATAAAATTATTGCTTTTGTCTTTGCAAAGAGATTACAAAATATATTATATAAGTTGATTAACGAAAATCAAACGGCTTACATAAAAGGGAGATATATCGGTGAAAATGCTAGATTAGTACTTGACGTTTTTGAATACTGTGAAAGTGAAAATTCAGATGGTATATTACTTTTCTTAGACTTTGAAAAAGCTTTTGACTCGGTTGAATGGAACTTTCTTTTCCAAGTCTTACAAAAATTTAATATTGGCAATAGTTTTATAAAATGGGCAAAAATTTTATATACAAATCCAATGTTTAAAATGAAAAACAACGGCTGGCTTTCTAAAGCCAGCGAAATGACGCGAGGAATTAGGCAAGGATGTCCTATTTCTGCTCTCTTGTACCTATTCGTCGCAGAAATTTTGGCTATTAAAATAAAATGTGATACTGATATAAAAGGCATTACAATTAATAATAATGAAATTAAAAACATCCAACATGCAGACAATTTGACTGTAGCTTTAAAAGACGAAATTTCAATGAAGCGAACTCTCGATAAATTACAAGAATTCTGTGAACATGCGGGTTCAAAAGTAAACATGCATAAGACAAAATGCATTTTATTAGGGGAACTAAGAAATTTATATGATGAACTCTACGGCATAAACATTACGAATAAAGCAGTAAGATGTTTGGGAATATTCATAGGGCATGATAAGGAAGAATGTTAAACTAAAAACTGGATGAAAATTTATCACGATATTGAGAAAAATTTTTGAATATTGGAAAAGAAGAAAACTAACGCTATTTTGGTAAATCATGTATAGTTAAGACACTTGCTATATCTAAACTTACATACGTTGCCTCAATACTAAGTCTCCCTGATAATGCTTACATTAAAAAAAATACGTTTAATTTATAACTTCATTTGGGATAAAAATGAACTAATTGAAAGAAACACGCTTATAGGTAGAATTTTAAAAGGTGGACTCTCAATCGTTGATATTGAATGTAAATTAAAAGCCTTAAAAGCAGCTTGGGTACCTAGATTGTTAAAAAGCAATGGTATTTTGTACAAAATTTTTGATGGTTATTGTAAAAAATCAAATTTTGAAGTTCTCTATGTGTTAGATTTTTCTGATAGAAAAGTAGAAAATATGGAAAAATTGGAGAAACTACCTAAATTTTATCAACAAATGTTATGTTGCTTTAATGAATGTAAGCCCTGTTTTTTGAACAAAATGTCTTCCGATAATGTTCTTCGACAGCCGATATGGAACAATTGTAACTTTGTTTATAGGGGAAATACATTATTTTTTAAAAACTGGATAGCCAGTGGGATTTTGCATGTTAAAGACTTATTTGACGATGATGGTAATTTTAAATCATTGTTAGATTTTTCGAATTGTATAAAAAACAAGTCAAACTGGTTGTGTGAATTTAAAATTCTTTTTTTCTGTTTTCAAACCTTTGCTACTCAAGTATGATTTTTCAAATTGTAAGTTCGTTAAAATAAGATACAAAAATTATTTTTTTTTCTACACAGGACAGGTTAACATCATAGATCAAAGATGTAACTTTTTTTATGACAATCTTGTACACAGAAAATTTTGTAAACCATGTTATCAACTAGTTTTAAGCAACGAATTCAGAATCTTTCATTTCTATGCTCACATTTACAAATTTTGCTTTATGAAGCCTTAAATACCGTATAAGTGGAAATTTTAGCGACACACAACTTTAGCAATTTCTACCCAAAATCCGGTACTGTTATGTAGAAGTACTTCTTTCTGTATGGTATTAATTCATGCTATGTACACGGTCACCAATTTTCCAAGGACTTTTGTCCAAGCGTAATTAATATAAATATAAGGCATATAGTGACAGTCTAGAAAATCCTCGTAATTTTCTACTTGCGGATTAAACAGAAATCGAGATTCCGTGCAATTACGACCCTTTGGAAAAAGGTGCATCTACAGTATTTTTTTAAGCTAGATGTATTTTTAGGGATTTTAAAATGCTAACTAAAGAAGCTATTAAATATAATACGCCATTAATTTTTAGCGATATTCAATTTTAGATATGTCAGCATCCTCGCTAATAATGCCAAAATTAAATCCTTGCTAAAAATTCTAGTTATACGGTAAACTTATAACACATCTGCCTAGTAAACCATTGATCAAAGAGATGTAGGTGCTATCATGACGATTTAAGAGTTTTTTTTACTCGTGATATAAGTTTCAAGATGAAACATGACGCTGTTGTAGACAATTGACCTTATCATCCGTGCGCTGTAGGGCAATACAGTACATAAAATATCACAATTTGTTTATTTATGCATAAATATATTTGAAATTTTCTCTGTATATTCATAATATATTATGTACTAAAGTGTAGTTAAAATTTCAGAACACAGTGCATGATGATTATTTTTCAAACTAGACAACTTGTCCAAGATTTTACTGGACAACCCTCGTACTTTCAAAATGGTAATGAAATTTGAAAACATAAATATCACACTGCATAGTTATTGTAACCAGAAATTTGATGCAATTTTTGGTTTTACTTTTCATTGAAATCATATATCATGGATAACACAAGTTGTTTTTTTTATATTATAAAACAAAATGCCATAGTAATGTTCAGATATTTCTCAGTGAAAAAAAAATTAACAGAATAGTTTCTTTTATCTGGACCTGTGAAATCACCAGGATTTTTCTCTTCCATCCAGTTCCTTTAAGTATGTACATGGCATGGTGGCAAAAAGAATTATTCAAATATAACACTTCAGTTTAGAGACATATACATGTACCATTAGAACACCAGGACAACTATTTCATACAAATAGCTGAGACCAGTCAACTGGAAACGTAACATATCAAACGTTTTCATTTCTAATGGCATAAAAATGAATATATCACAGAAACTGTGTGCAAGATTAAAAAAATCATGTTAGCATGAAATAATAAAGACTAGTTCTATAAAGCAATGTAGCACAGTCTTTAGACATGCAAGAATTGAAGCACAATACCACGCATCTGGAAGTAGTTTCAATACCTAAGTCAGCTATTTTATATTTTTATAAAAGTTTATATTTGTATGAACACTCGTTTGAAAAAAATTACTACTGTAACAGGGATTTTAATTATGTGATATTGTACATTCACTTTGTACATGGACTTGTTTTATATTGTACAAGTTATCTTTCACGTCAAAAAAAGAAGCAATATAATCAGCAGTTAAATGAAAACCCTTAGCACTACAACAGTCTTTGTAAGATATATTATGTCACATTCACTTTGCTTAAATCCATAGAACTGCGCTATGATACATGTACCTGGTACATAAAATCATTGGCCCAGATTAGGGTTTAATTTTTTTCTCCCTCATCTAAATACATTTTTTGTCCCCCTTATCATGAGGTAGAAGACTGTGTATCAAGACTAGAAAACAAGTCCATGTCATCCCAGGGAGAGGTTTGACCCTGTGAACTCTGTACGGTTGATCGGTCGACCGGAACCGTCACCAGTTCCTCTACTTCCTTTAGTAAGGCCTCTGCCTTCTCATTCAGCAAAACCTAAAAAAAATCTGGGTTGTTTAATCATTCCTTTAACAACAAGAGGCCCAGGGGCCACATCGCTCACCTGAGCAATTGGCTAGGAAAAAGCATATATCAGATCAGAACTGAAAGTTTATTGGGGGTTGAGGGGGGGGGGGGACTTCAACTCTCCAGGGGTCTTGATTTGAACCAACTTGAATCTACACTACATTAGGATGATTCCACATGAGTTCCATCTTTCCTGGCCCAGTGGTTCTTGATAAGAAGATTTTTTAAAGATTTTTCCTATATATTCCTATGTAAAACTTTGATTGGCCATTTTGGCCCCACCCTACCCCCGGGGGTCATGATTTGAACAAACTTGAATCTACACTATCTGAAGATGATTCCACATGAGTTTGATCTTTCCTGGCCCAGTGGTTCTTGAGAAGAAGATTTTTAAAGATTTTTCCTATATATTCCTATGTAAAACTTTGATCGGCCATTTTGGCCCCACCCTACCCCCGGGAGTCATGATTTGAACAAACTTGAATCTACACTACATGAGGATGATTCCACCTGAGTTTCATCTTTCCTGGCCCAGTGGTTCTTGAGAAGATTTTTAAAGATTTTTCCTATATATTCCTATGTAAAACTTTGATCGGCCATTTTGGCCCCACCCTACCCCCGGGGGTCATGATTTGAACAAACTTGAATCTACACTACCTGAAGATGATTCCACAGGAGTTTCATCTTTCCTGGCCTAGTGGTTCTTGAGAAGAAGATTTTTTAATAATGCCATTATTTTTTCTCTAACTCATGATTATCTCCCCTTGGAAAAGGGCGTGGCCCTTCATTTGAACAAACTTGAATCCCCTTCACCCAAGGATACTTTGTAGCAAGTTTGGTTGAAATTGGCCCAGTGGTTCTTGAGAAGAAGATGAAAATGTGAAAAGTTTACAACGACAACGACAACGACGACAACGACAGACAACGGACAAATTTTGATCAGAAAAGCTCACTTGAGCCTTTGGCTCAGGTGAGCTAAAAACATAATTATAATTAAATTTCTATCAACCAAAGAATGTGAATAAAATCTGTATAATACCTGGGGTAAAGGAAGGCTAAGAAGTGTATTATGAGACATAAAAGGTGTAAAC
>NW_026920027.1:0-16404 GCF_032062105.1 Saccostrea cuccullata
AAAAGTATTTATTTATCTATACATATGGCCTTTATTGTTTTTAAAAGATTATGCATATTTAAGGTCCAACAACAAACCATCATATGAAAATCTGTGAAATCTTTTAATATTTTAGGAAGGGGGGGTACTGAAATGCGTGTACCTTACAAATTAATCTGATTACCTTACTTCATATTTTAACCATAAGTCACTTATAATGACTAGAACAGCATATATTAGTTTGGGGGAAATTCATTGGGAAATTTTTTGTCTAGACGTTAAAAACTGCTATTGAGGTGAAAATATTACTGCAAATTTACAATTAATACTTCCCCAAAAAACAATGGCATTACTACATTTATCAATAGTTTCCGAAACAATTTTTATTTTCAATAAATATAAAGCATATTATTAAATATCTGCAAGAAAATATTTAATTTGCTTCAATTTTGTTGCATGTATGGCATTATAAAACATTCACCTCATAAATATCAAAAGATTAAAAAATGGTGGTTACCTAGCAACCATAACTTCCTTATAAGCCTGATGACCATGCTTGATACTTTGATATAATGGTATCATTGACATTAGGAACGTTATATGTAAAAATGAGAAAAATTCATTGTGCGGAATTTTTTCACGGACCCGTGCAATCCTTTCCTTAAATCCATATTTTGACACGCTTTTTCAATATTTGCTAAGAAATTACAGGTATTTATCGAAAATTACCAGCGTATTTCAGTGGTTAGAGCATTATGCTCTAGAGTTGCGAAGTAAGGAATTGATCCTTACGTCGCGGGTTCGATTCCATTGTGGGTCGTGGAGACAGGTTCTTCAGCTCGAACGAGATCGTATAAACCGAGATGCTGGCACGAAAAAAAAACCTCACTGCTCAATGACCCAATCGTAACTACTCGGCCATTTCCGTAACCACAAATAACCTTTTATCAGATACGGAAAAGGGCGAGTGTGATCCGATTGCTCAATGACCCTGACTAAGTGCCGAGCATAAGACAAAATTAGTCACAGGGGGGGGGGGGGGGGCAGCGGGGGCACTGTCCCCCACTTTCAGATCTGGGGGGGGGGGAGGCAAGAGTATGTCTGTGCCCCCCCCCCTTTTTAATGAAGAAAAAATAACAGCTATTTTGAAAAAATATCAATATTTAGTTGTTTAATAAAAGTGTGTAGCAACAAAAGTTGTTTAAGTAAAAGTGTGTAGAAAAAGTTGGCTACTACCCCCCCCCCCCCTCCCCCCTTTCCCCCCGAAATAGGATTTTGGAGTAACATGCCTTTTTTTTTTTTTTTTTTGCTTGTCAAAGTATTTCTGGACCCCCCCCCCCCCCCCCCCCCGGCGAAATAGGATTTTGGAGTTTGGGGTAACTTTCAATTTTTTTTTTTTTTTTTTTTTTTGCTTGTCAAAGAATTTCTGGACTTGAGTCCCTCCCACTTTTAAGTTTGTGACTACGCCTCTGCAATGAGATATCTGTTTAAAAGTGTAAAGTTTCGGACTAGTATATGTACGGAAGCGTATTAGGGCCGCAGCAGTATTTTTTTTTAATTTGTTTTAACAAATTATTAATTTGTTTAAACAAATTACTAATTTGTTATAACAAATTGATAATTTGTTATAACAAATTATTAATTTGTTATAACAAAAATTTGTTATAACAAATTATTAATTTGTTAAAACAAATTGATAATTTGTTATATTATATAACTTTGTAAAATCCGATAATCTGATTGGTCAATACAAAAATCTATTTACTGCTTAATAACGACCGCTGAAAGCGAATAATGACTCGCACGAGCTGCCTCGTTTTCACTTTCGCTTTAGACAAACATGGAAGTTCGCAAGTTGTAGGTAAGAAAAATTTAAAAGACATAGTGAAGAACTCTGAGGCTGATAATACAAAACAATTACAAGCATATCTGTCAACATTTTTTGGGAATACTTAGCACATACCCTTGCATGGTTGAGTTCGACTTTTCCACTCACTCGGCGAGCAGAGTTTTGACACGGGCACTGGAAGTTAATGTAAATATATAGTATGTGTATTTATAAAAAAGAAGGGTAGGACACTCTTTTTGAGGCAAATTCGGGTTTGACGTATTGTGGGCCTTTCTCAGAAGACTTGACGCGATTAATCGTTCACATATAACTTACTATCAATATATGTACAGTTTCGTTCCGCTCCAATGCCGTCCCTTCAAAGAAAAAGATGTTTTTATACCTCCAAGTGCCTAAGAATTTCGCTAGACTGTCTTACTTCCGGTTTATCCAAACTGAATAAAAAGGCAAGTTCTGATTGGTCAATGTCATACACATACACAACGTAACTTTTTTTATATATTCATTATTACTCGTAGAAATTTATTTTGAAAAGGCTAAAATATATAAACTGCAACTAACTGTTTAACAAACGTTGAACATACCATGAAAAATAAATTGTTCTCGCTTCACGTCTATCCAGCTGTCTAAATTTTATTTTGTTATTGACCAATCAGAAGAACTTGCTTTTTTATTCAGTTTGGATAAACCGGAAGTAAGACAGTCTAGCGAAATTCTTAGGCACTTGGAGGTATAAAAACATCTTTTTCTTTGAAGGGACGGCATTGGAGCGGAACGAAACAGTACATATATTGATAGTAAGTTATATGTGAACGATTAATCGCGTCAAGTCTTCTGATAAAGGCCCACAATACGTCAAACCCGAATTTGCCTCAAAAAAAAAAAATATATACCCTTCTTTTTTTATATATACACATACTATATATTTACATCAACTTCCAGTGCCCGTGAGTTTTGACGCTGTTTACGCGATTACGGAGACTAAAGACAATAAAGACAAGAATGCCATGTAAGATTGTATCTTATCTTAGAAGACATAGGTATTTATATTTTGTGAGTGCATTTCCTCTGCAAGTGTAAACGAGTGCGATTCTCAGTCTGGGGGAGGGGGTATTCTGTGTTATTCGGAGATAGATATATTGCGTTATTATTATGATATGAATTAAAATTTATTACTGAAACAGTTTCTTCTGAGTGATATTCAATGAATTAATAATTTGTTTAAACAAATTGATAATTTGTTTAAACAAATTATTAATTTGTTATAACAAATTAGTAATTTGATGATAAAACAAATTACTATTTTTGACATAATTTGAAATGTATACAATCTACGAAAGCCAGATCAAATCAGAAATCTTAGTATATGTCGGATTTATGAAAATAATTTGCAAATTATAAGGCTTTAGTGGGACTATTGAGAGCTTTTCCAACAGGGTCTTTTTATTATTATTATAAAAATTTCATGCATACAAAAGAATTGAATGACACATTAGGAATTTAATATCAAATTTCACCAAGAGATACCCACTCAAGAATATTTTGGGCTTTATCTTTTCGTTCGTTTTCCGGGGAAAGTTGTTACGGAATGTATTTTTTATTGATAATTTATCCGCAAATTCATTTTGGTCAATGGTGTCTCTGTTGCTCACAGCTTTATAGGAAACCATGGAGGTTCACCACGGAGCAGATCCAGGATTTTGCATAGATAGAATTGGGTTTGGTTTAAAATTTAATTATTTACACATGAATTGGGTTGAACAGTAGACATAAATGCCTGTCGAAAAGAAGTATTCAAAGAGATCATGTCACATGTAAAGAAAGAATCCAGAGAGAGAGAGGGGGGAGGGTTTAAAATGAACAAAAACAAAACACAAACTAGAGGTACTGTGAGTAATGAGCTCACTGAATGATATCCCCCGCCTCCCATATGCTTATAATGACAAAGTCCATGTTTTGCTGTGGCCTGGAAACCCAAAATATGTGTCGGATCAAAATGTTAAATAGGAGGTGCACAATGGCAATATGTTATCCTCCCGCTTTTGTAATAAAGATTCTGTGAAAGTTTCATCAAATTTCATTCAGTGGTATAAGAGGAGTTGCGGATAAGAGATTCTGGATACTCAAAGCGTAATATTTTTCCTAGCATACGTGCCCCCCTTCCGACTCTGCAAATCATATCACCCCGCTTTCGTATGCTAGGAAAAAAAATCTTATTTGAGCCATGCAACAGAATCTCTTATCCGACTCACGAAGTGAAATTTAATGGAAACCCCAGGTAATCTTTATTACATAACATATTGCCATTGTGCAAGATTAACATTTTGATCCGACACATATTTTGCGTTTCCAAGGCCCACAGCAAAACAAAATTGTCATTATAAGCATATGGGAGGCGGGCGGGAAATAGTGAGCTCATCATCATCCTCTAGTTTGTGTTTTGTTTTTGTTCATTTTAAACCCTCCCCCCTCTCGGTATTTTTCTTTACATGTGACATGATCTACTTTGAAAGTTTCATGTCAGCATTCGCATAAACCCACAGGCGTGTTACATATAATAAAATCTTTAAACCAAACCCAAATATCTATTGTTAACCTGATCTGCTCCCGGTGAACCTCCATGGTTTCCTATAAAGCTGTGAGCAACAGAGACACCATTGACCAAAATGAACTGATTATCAAGAAAAAAAATACATGTCGGTCCAACCTTCCCCGGAACTGTTAAAATGTTAAAAGTGGGTATCTCTTTGTAAATTTGATACTAAAATTGCCCGTCATTCATATGGCGCGAAATTTTTCGTTAAGAAAAACAGAACTGCTGGAAAAGCTCTCAATAGTCCCACTAAAGCCGTATTAGGGCCAAAAACTTTTTTTGCAAATTATGTTCATAAACAAATATTAATAATTTGTTTGATTTGATCTGGCTTTCGTAGATTGTATACATTTCAAATTTTGTCAAAATAGTAATTTGTTTTAACAAATTAATAATCTGTTATAACAAATTAATGATTTGTTTAAACAAATTAACCACAATAGGCCGTGGCTTCTCTCTCTCCTGGTCCACCTTTCCTATTCTGTGCGCCCTCTCGATGTTTTCTCCAATGTGAGGTAGATCTAGTTGTGTCTCACAAAAATCGCTTATTAAAGCAGCACATTTCTCCCGTCTGTCACCTCTATATTCGGCCAACCCGAAGAACAATAAATTGTCTCGCATGCTTCTACACTGTAGGTCAGTTATCGTATCTTCCATTGTTTTCTGTGCCTTCGCTAGTTCAGATATTTGACCTTTGACCTCGTCTGACGTTTTTCTCAATGAACCTATTGCGTTTCCCATATTCCCCGATGTTTTCTTTAGATTATCCATCTCAGCTTCAACTGTGTGAACTTTCTGCATAACTCTTTCAAGTTTTACGTTTATTTCATTTATCTTTGAGAGTTTTTTATCGATAATTGATAGCTTTGAGAATATTTCACTAACCCAAGTAGGTCGCCCCTGTATATCATAAGGACGCGTGTTCGAGTGGGCGGGTGGTGGATCTAAATTATTACCCAGCTGAATCAATGAATCATCACACATACACTCACCATTGTTCGTTTCAATATCCAACCTAAGGTGTATTTCCTCCTCTGTGCTCTCTACGTTCTCTGCGTTCTTTGCGTCTCCTCCCGAGTTAACTACTTCTTCTTCCACACTCATATCCGCCATGTTCGGTAAAAGCTGCTCGCCCCCTGGACTTAGGTACAGTTTATGCCTTACGTTTTTGGTTGGATTACTATTTTTTCTTTTTCTTTTTCGCACCATTAGTCTTACATTGAGCTAGCTAAAATTTTACTCTTTCTCACTCCCGTAAATCTTCTAAATCTTACATATATACCACACTGTTTACTGTGAACTCACCATGCCACGTAACCGGAAGTCAAAAACACGTATATGTAACACGTGTAAATCATCGTTTGAAATTCGGTCTGTTCAATACGCATATCACGTAGAAAATAGTAACATATCTGCATGTATTAGAACAAAACTTTACATTTTTTTTCAGAAAACCTGACATAATTATGATAACATGAATTTACTTCGAATTCGCTGTTGGAATATTGTTTTTAAAAATAAAATAAGAAAGACAAAAAGGCCAAAAGCCGGCGAGCCACACCGACATGCACACTAACTGCAGAATTGAATGTAGTTTTATGGTGACGGTGGTCCATTCCTTTTTTTTCCCCAGACCAGTGAGCATAGGTCTTCGCTACATACACACTAAATCATTTTCTATAACAACGGCAATTATAATCATTTTAGTCGTTTACAAATTTGGTCAGGCACGTAGCATCATTTTTGAAAGGGGGGGGGGGGCAGAAAAAAAAATATATTTTATTTACCTGAAAAATTTGACAAGAAAAAAAAAAAAACAAACAAACAAAACGGAAAATTAAAAGTTCCCAAACTGAAAATCCTATTCCGTGGGGGTGGGGGTAGTGGTCAACTTTTTCAAAGCAAAATTCTTTCATTTCCCTTTTTTTTCCTACACTTTTGATATCACTATCTATGTTACAAAGGGGGGGGGGGGGGGGGAACCATCCTTTTTAATGAACATTTTTATAGTAAAGGTAATGTTGAAACCCCCCCCCTGTTGCTACGTCCTGTTGGTTATTACGACCGTCTTTAGAACTTCAGCGCTGAATCGCAGCGATAAACTACTGCATACGGAACGCATTTTGTCCGAGAATACTGTCAATAAATTTTTTTTATACCTTTTATTATTTATTAACATGCTTTTCTTTACTGCCTTCCGTGATGTAAACTTCATTCCGTCATATTTTATCACCAACGAATGCGACTTAAGATCCGCCTATTATGTGACGTAAGCGGTCTAACATTTCATCGACAGGTCCAACATCTACTTCAGTCAAACATCGTTTTTTTTTATTCACACTCAGTAAAACATTAGATATGTTAGATTTTTTTCATATATATTTGTACTGGAAAAAATTCTTACAAATATAAAGGTATAACAAATAATTCTTTTCTTTCAACTTTTTAACTTCGATATACGGCTTATGTTTTTAATAAATCTTATAAAAATGTTTTAATAAACATTGGTTTAACCAACAATCAAATAACGACTTATTTTTTTTTGGGTGGGGGAACCATTTTTAAATGTGATCATTATATTAATAATCAAAGTCATTTATTGATGTGTTGTCAAATTCACAATTTCTCGTTTTCTGACCGTAAACTAATATAATCTTACTGGAAAATATAACCCTGGAAAAAAGGACGGTGTGGGTTTTTTTTTTTTGGTAAAAAATTCATTTTTGAAAATAAAATTTGCCGAAATTCGCCAAAGGGCAAGCAAGATTAGTCCAGATGACGATTTTTATTTTTTTTTTTTTTAATCAAAACAACAAATGGTTAAGGTAGAGTGAGATAATTTTGTGTTGAATCGCTGTGCGGTGCAAAAGTCAGTTATACGTTGTTGAAAAGTAAAATTACTCGCAACGCTAGAAATTGAAATTCAACGAGCAAAATAATTGATTATGAATCATTATTCTTCATCGTTGCTCAATCTTCAATGTTGAGTTTTGAAGTCAGTTGTTTATAAAATTTTAAAGTCATTTAACAAGATCATTTCAATAAAAATTTATCAATACGATGATATCTCGTTATTTTAAGATATATTTTCAGTTGATTAGGTTGGTAGGTATTATAATTATTTTTAATAAGAAAATAATTTTTTGTTACGTCAAGAACTCTTGGGTCAACTTATATTCATGTACTGCATAATAATGAACGCAATACGAGTAAAATTAAATATATAAATGCAGTTTTATTGAAACACAGTTATGCACAATAACTATTCAAAAGTTTTCGTGATTTATCGTTGAAAAATTTATTGTACTTGAAAAAGGTTCATTTCTGTTTGTACACCTTAATATATAGTTTTTAAATAACGTAGACCTTACATAATACATGTACATGTATATCAGATGTACCCGGCCCGTAGGCTAGCTAAAAACTGTACTGTAGCTTTCCGAAAAAATATATATTAATAGACCGGTTTGTCAAGATAAACCAGGGTATTTTTTGGAGACTGCAGTTAGTTCTGCAACTAACCCGGCTAGTAGAAATGTTTTAAAGGTTTAAGGGGGGGGGGGGGGTCTTACAAAAACCTCACCCCCCCCCCCTAAAAATACCTTAATTGTTCTTCTGTTCCGATTTAAAAAAAATAAACTGTGTATGTGTGTGATGGGGGTGGGTTCTTATTTTTGGTTGACTTTTCCAAAAAAGAAACCTTGAACATGCCAGAAGAAATAAATTGAAAATTAAAGTGTTCAAGTTTTTTTATGATATAAAATAATAATAATAATGGTTATAAGATGTGTAAAGCCGATTCAAAGTACATGAACATAAGTTAATAAAAATAAAAAGGGAAAAATAACGTGATTTAATTAAATGTCATATTTGATTATGACGTCATTACGACCAGCGTCCTGCAACCAGGTGTCTGCATGTGGGTCACAAAATGAGCGACTCGGACGATTTTTCAGACGGCTCTGATTCAGAATTAGAAACGGAAATCGAAAGTGATGACGAAGAAGAAATGGTGTTTATGAATCAGCAGCCCTGGGTACGTGCCCTGCCCCCGGAGCCAGAGGACCAAGAGCCCTCCAACTTCACAGAAAATGTTGGTCCAAAAAATATGCCACCATCAGACAGCAAACCCATATCTTACTTTTTTCTGATGGTGACTGTTGACCTGATAAATAGGATGGTTTTAGAGACAAACAGGTATATTCCTTTTTTTCTATATATACATGAATATATATACACATAATTATTTATATAATTATATGTTAAATGTTATCAAGTAAGTTGATAACACGCTTTATATAATGCATTCATATATAGTCAATAAAATGTAGAGTATTTGATCCCCTTTATTCATTTGGACAAATTCAATATATCATATTCCGACAGATGGAAAATTCGTTCGGACAATTAAGATACTCGCTCGAATAAATTCCGATATTTGTATATTTGTTCGGGTGAATTAGAGGGAAAAAAATCTTACTTTGAATAATGTGTTTCCCCCGCTTAAGAAAGTCAGACGAGATTAAAGGGGGAGGGGGACCCGATCACCTCTCCTCGGATTTGCAGAATAATACATTTTTTTGTATTGGAGCAAATAAAAAGTTCCAATATGGAATTATTAAAAAGATAACTTTAAAAAAATACTTTTAAATACTTAATGTAGTAATAGGTGACAGGACGCCTTGATTAATACTGGATTGGCCCCGAGATGCTCCACATCAATGCAGTCAATGCCCACAAAAAATATTGTATTTGAAGAATAATTCAATTTAAAAATATGAATGACAATAACATTTCATATTTGTCTGTATATGCAGTTTTTGTATTTCCGTTCCTTTTGATCTCTTATACATTTTATTTACGAATTCACCACCCTGCATGATTTCATTTGGCATCTACATTTCAAAAATACTAGAACTGGTTTTCAACGAATTAACAATTTTTAATAGTCAATATTATAATTTTTATCAGAAATGTAAGTGTTTCTATGTTCTTCATATTACTCTCCATAAAAAGAAAAATATGCACTGAAATCTGGAAAAGATTGAATGAAAGAAGTTTTTAAATATGTGTCACAGGGGCTCTGCGAATACGGGCAGAATGTAATTTTGTTGTAATTAATGCATGGATAAAATATTTTAAGCTTGTACAAAACTTTGCAGTGTATAAACATATGCATCATATCCCCTCTAATTATTTAAAAGGTTGTCGAACAGAATATATTCGGATTTTAATTGCTGCATTTTTATTAAATTTTATACATTGACAGTACCAGTTCGGGATTTTGATTGGTCAAAGACTCAAAAGCCCACTCACTAAAACCTTTAAGAAGGAATTAAAGAATGAATTTACAATTTGTCAATATTTATTTCGTCCGAATCAAACTTGAATCAAATTTTAATTCGCCTGAACCAGTATTTAATTATATTTCGTACGAATATTTGAATTATTGAGGCGAAGTAGTCTCCCTATACGGCTTAAAATTCTACCATCTATTCAAGATATAAAGATCAATAGTCATGAAAATCCTATTTCGACGCGGGCGGGGGGGGGGGGGGGTTACAACTTTTTGGTAATTTCCAAAAAGAAAGAAAGGAATCAGTGTTTAACATAATCATTAGTAAAAAATTATAGGAAAAAGAGGCCCCCTCCCAAGCCCTCTGATATTGCCTTGAATATATCACAATGCCTACCAAAATTGGAATTCATTTACTCTAATGGTTGTTAGATTACATAATCTCTCTCTCTCTCTCTCTCTCTCTCTCTCTCTCTCTCTCTCTCAGTAAACGTGTTCACAATTAAATTATATAAAAGTGCTATGCAAGTATTTTTCATTCTATTTATAAAACATTTTTAATCAACTCAAACACGTATAATCAGAAAAAAACCAAATAAAAGACTATTTTTATGCCCAGTAATCAAAGAGTCAAGGGTATATAGTTTTTGTTCTTCTGTCCTTTCGTATGTCTGTCTGTTTGTTCGCAAAAACTTTGGAATGGATGAAGCTATGACTTTCATATTTCACAGAATATTCCTTGTGATACGACCTGTCTTTCGGTTTTACCTTTTGGCCTTGGAGTTTGAGTATTTGATCCTCTTTGAAGAAAAAAAATTGAACATTAACATTGGTCATAACTTTTGAACAGTTGGTGCAAAGACTTTCATACTTTACATGAATCTTCATTGTGACACGAACTTTCATTTACTTTAAATATTTTTTTTTACCTTTTGTCCTTGACCTTAGATTTTTTACAATACGGGGTCATCAGTGTTTCACAAACACATCTTTTTTTTTCTCAAATACAAACAATTAGTCCTTTCTTGTAGATATGCCGCGCAGTTCATTGCAAGCAAGGATCACATCCGGAGATTTTCTAGGCTGCTCGATTGGCGTAAAATTGGAGAAGTTACATTCAACGAAATGAAAGCGTTTATCGCTGTTATTCTGAATATGGGGCTAATCAGAAAGGCAAACATTGGTGAATACTGGCACACAACATATAAAAGTCAGGAAACAAGCTGGTTTCGAAGTGTATTTAGTAGAAATAGATTTCAACAAATCCTCCAGTTTTTTCACTTGGTGAATAACGATGACATTCCAAATAGAAATGATCCCAACTACTGTCCCGCGGCAAAGTTTCAGGTGCTTGTTGACCATTTTAATACTCAGTCATCACACCATTTAGTCCCAGAACAAAATATCAGCATTGATGAAAGTTTAATTGCTACAAGAGGAAGATGTACAATGTTGCAATACATCCCATCAAAAAGCGCCAAATTCGGGGTAAAACTATGGATGCTTGTAGAAGCAGCATCAGGGTACATATACAATATGAGAGTATACAGGGTTAAGCGATTCGACCCCACCCCTAGAGGTACAACGCAAGGTTCATACGTAATAAATATGTTACTTGAGTCGTCCAGATTGCTAAACAAATGGTATCATGTGGTTTGTGACAGTTTTTTCACGTCCATTGATTTGGCCAAGCAACTTCTCCGTGACCATACATACATTACTGGAACACTAAAACAAAATCGCTACATGCCCAACAAAATTAAAAATCCCCAGTTAGGACAAAACGATTCTATCTATATGCGACAAGGTGAATTATGTCTTTGTAGTTATAAAGAAAAAGAACACAGAAAACCGGTCCGTATATTAACAACAAAAGAAAAGGCAGTAACCAACATACGCGGTAAGCCAAAAGTACTTGAATTTTACAACAAAAATATGGGTGGAGTGGACCTGGCAGATTTGATGGTGACATCATACAGCAGTAACAGAAAGTCCATGAAAGTTTGGCGTAAGATAGTTTTTAACTTGATACACAGGATGGTAATTAACTCGTACATACTCTGTAAAAAGAATACGTCAGATGTTCCGGTGAAAAGCAGGCTTTCTTTCATTCATAGAGGATATCTATATTGTGTGATTTGATATTTTATCTCATACGTGTTGGTGATACAGGCCGTTGGATAAACTTATGCTTTATCAACGGGTAGATGCTTTATCAATAGCACTTCCGGTTTTGACACGAACCCTCGCTTCAAGATTTTATTTTATTGAAACTTTTTATTTGTGAAAATTGTTGCCCTTATAAAATGAATGATAAAGGGTAGCAATATTGTTAAAAGCAAGATGTCAAAGAAGTGTCTTATTTTATCAAGGAACCCGTTTGCTATTTGAATACAGATGTTACCCTCCCCCCCCCCCCCTCTTAGATCGTTTTCGGAGAAAGTAAAGCCTACATGTACCAGTTAAGTTGTTGTTATAAGACTCCTTTGACATCTTTAACAATGCTTTCTTATATTATACTACGTATGCCTACCTAGTAATGTAGGTGTAACTTACCATGGATCAGCAAACAATCTAGACAAAGTCTAGGCCCCTAGCCTTGCCTAGCACGATTTGTACTGCCATCGTAAAAAGAGTTGATTTTCACGATCCCCATAGTCCTAACAACTTTCAGTCAGAAGTTCGTTTGATGTAAAGCTTCAGCAATTTTCACATGATGTTTTCAAAGACACAGATAGCAAATATTCTAAATTTTGAACTCGATCTACTTTCTCTCGACGCATGTAAACATCAACGGTGCTACGTCATCAAGTTATACGTCATCAATTTGATTTTGGCAGTCATTCATGTAGTTTCGCAGGGGAAGTCTCAAAGTTTTGTTAAAACGAAAGTCGTATGAGATAAATAGAACATCTATAATTGTGTGATTTGATATTGGCTTTATCCAACTCGTTGAAATGGTGTATATTCGCTCGGCAAGCCTCGCGAATATATACACCATTTCAACTCGTTGGATAAAGCCAATATCAAATCACACAATATAGATATCCTCTATGGCTTTATCCAACGAGTTGAAATGGTGTATATATTCGCGAGGCTTGCCGAGCGAATATACACCATTTCAACGAGTTGGATAAAGCCAATATCAAATCACACAATTATAGATGTTCTATTTATCTCATACGACTTTCGTTTTAACAAAACTTTGAGACTTCCCCTGCGAAACTACATGAATGACTGCCAAAATCAAATTGATGACGTATAACTTGATGACGTAGCACCGTTGATGTTTACATGCGTCGAGAGAAAGTAGATCGAGTTCAAAATTTAGAATATTTGCTATCTGTGTCTTTGAAAACATCATGTGAAAATTGCTGAAGCTTTACATCAAACGAACTTCTGACTGAAAGTTGTTAGGACTATGGGGATCGTGAAAATCAACTCTTTTTACGATGGCAGTACAAATCGTGCTAGGCAAGGCTAGGGGCCTAGACTTTGTCTAGATTGTTTGCTGATCCATGGTAAGTTACACCTACATTACTAGGTAGGCATACGTAGTATAATATAAGAAAGCATTGTTAAAGATGTCAAAGGAGTCTTATAACAACAACTTAACTGGTACATGTAGGCTTTACTTTCTCCGAAAACGATCTAAGAGGGGGGGGGGGGGGGCGGGTAACATCTGTCTTCAAATAGCAAACGGGTTCCTTGATAAAATAAGACACTTCTTTGACATCTTGCTTTTAACGATATTGCTACCCTTTATCATTCATTTTATAAGGGCAACAATTTTCACAAATAAAAGTTTCAATAAAATAAAATCTTGAAGCGAGGGTTCGTGTCAAAACCGGAAGTGCTATTGATAAAGCATCTACCCGTTGATAAAGCATAAGTTTATCCAACGGCCTGTATCACCAACACGTATGAGATAAAAAGCATTATCTACGATTTATCGAAGGACCATCTGTCAGATAAAGAGGATGCCGCTGCAAACACAGCTGCTGGGCGAGGATTTGTCAAAGTTAAACTAAGGAAACTTCCAAGTGGCAAGCAAAAAGAATGCTCCGTATGTTCAGACCGTAACGGTTTTGGAGGTCGCAGGAGAACGAGGACGATCTGTACGGACTGCCACAGAGGTCTACATAAAGACTGTGTAATGGATCACTTATGTGTGGCTGAGGACTAAACTCTGCCGATTGCAATTTGTTGGAATACACAGTGACTTTATACTTAATAGTACTAATAGCACAATTCGCAGACATTTGTCTGTGTGTCTTACAGTATACTCTTACAGCTAGCTGAGCTGTTACTTATGACAGAGAAAAAACGTGTAATGTATGCCTATAAGTCTTAAATGTTTTAAAATTTATAGTCGTTTTATTCGGTAATTTTTGTTTTTGTGTATACTTTGGGGTAAAAATTATATATTTAAATAATTAGCATATATTTGTAAACAAATTGTCGATGTTTTCGTACAGCAAGTATATCTGCTGTACATGCGGTATAATGTACATACATGTACATGTAATTTCTTTAACTGATGTTTACGGAGACATATACGATAGATATTAAGTCACACGTGTTGAATTTATTTTTCTAATTCCACATTTCTAGGATATCTCTGGCTTGTTTAGATATATAGTGATGACATTGAATAAAAATTATTCATTTTACTGAAATAATCACTAATATTACGCTATATCATTTTAACCGCAATCAATACATGATCAAAAAAGAAAAGAATTGTAATTCTAAAATGGAATTTTATTTTCGTTTTCATATATTAGTATTGAAAGAACACTTTGATGTATGTGTGGAAAGGAGGAGGGGCACATGAATTTTGTTTATCATTCATATATCTAAAATGTTGATAAAATTTTTGAATATTAATAAAAATACATCTGTAGTATTACTTTAAATTGTTTGCATTTTCTATAAAGTGATATACGGCGATAAAGAGAAATAGAAAACCTGTTTGAAATTATCCTTCTATCAGAAATTCCATACATAGAAACATACATGTAGACAGTTGTTTAATTTCAAATCAGAATGTACTGTTTTAATTTTGAAATGACTAATAACATTATACCCGTTTAACATTCCTTCCAAATAAATTTTTCAGTAGAACGTAAAATGATAGTTTCCTACATAACAAAAGGCTAAAATGGCGCGAAACTCAGAATTATGACGTAACTTCATAATCAGTTTTACTTGTGACGTAAATAAGCTAACGGTAGGCCCAAAATAGGCCCGCGGCACGTAACGTAGTATTTGAAAATAGGCCCAAAATAGGCCCGCGGCACAAAGAATGTTGCATACCTGGTAACTCTATAGACTGTACAAGTTGAAAGCTGGTATTTCTATTATTTACATGTTTTGTTTTGTTTTTTAAAAATTTTTTTAAGTGATAAACAACTTTGGAACATGATTTATTTTGAGGTATCATTTTCTTGGTACATATTCATTAATTTTACCTTGTTTTATTTCAAATTGTGAGTTAAAAAACAAACACTGCCAACCAAATTTAAAGTAAACGATTTTAGTCTTTCTACTTGAACATGTTGAAGTCTTCATACACACCCCCTTTTTTTATTGAGGACTTAAATATGCATGAATTAGCTTGATTTAAAAAAAAATCAGTCTATGAATCATTTCAATGCAATCCCCGATATAGTTCATTAAGGTCTTCCGTTTCCAACGGAAGACCTTCTACTGATTCTGAAGATTAAGATTATTAGGGTCTTCCGCTTCCTTCGGAAGACCCTACTGTTATTCTACTGTTTCTTATTATTATTTTATTTTTTTTTTCCCGCTCGATTTTTGACAGGCGATTTCTCAAAAACCTTTGGACTGATTTTTATGAAACTTTCAGGTTAGATACCTTGTAATTAAACCTATTTATACCTGTTTTCAATTTTTTGATACATGCCTTTAATTGTGAGTTATTGCCCTTTAATTAATAATTTTGATGTCTCGTTTCCACTAAAAATCTCAAGAACGACGTAAGATATTTACACGAAAGTTTGAGAACTTGTAGCCAATACATTGTAGACGTGCACAACGATAAAATTATAAGCTGATTTTCTAAAGTTTGGAAGCTATAAAACGGCAAATTTTAGTAATTTTTTTTCTTGAATTTTTGCTACTTTTTGTGTAATAACTTTTGAACCGAGAATAATTTGGTAAGAAATATAAAACAAAAGTTGTGTGTAATTACGAGAGCTTTCATATTAGATTAATGAAAAAGGGGCTGGCCCCTATAATTAGGGGTTAATAGCTCATACACGTTTTTTCTGATAGCTAAAAATATTGGTATATTATGAAAAAGTTTGACTGAAATAATTTCGAACATATAAAATCTTGTCAATTGATATAAAAAGAAATAAACTTCCAGCTATATTTCATTGTTTTTTATATAAAACAAGTACATGTATGTGAGAAACCTTTCAGGAACAAGTTGTCTATACTAATACTATAGCCAGCCAAGCCTTTTCTGCATACATGTGCACATTTTTAGTTGATGCATCTAAAAGATATAGATTTAATTCGGTGTTTCTTTGTTTTCTTTTTATTCAAATAATTTCAAAATGTGATGATGTACACAACAATAATTAGTACCTAGTTTAGAGGATTTTTCGCGCTTGTTTGTAAACAACGCGCGGCATTGTGGGAAATAGGAAGGTACTA
>NW_026920028.1:0-16544 GCF_032062105.1 Saccostrea cuccullata
AAAAGTATTGCACACAGGTGAAGTGGAGCTCTTCAACTCCAGGGAAAAAGCCAATAATGTTAAAACTATGTTGTGTATGTCCTTATAACTGAGGTCTCGTGTCACGATAAGCTGTGTCATGAAAAAGTAAGTTCTTTATTTGAAAACCTTCACAGGTAGTATAGATTTCAGTTAATTACCTCTTTTTGTCCCCCGCTTTCGCGAAAGCGAGGGGACATTAAATCTCATTCGTCTGTCCGTCCGTCACAAAAACTTTAACCTTGCCCATAATGTTTGATTTAGTGGAGCTATGACTTTCATATTTCACATGTGTATTCCTTGTGACAAGACCGTTCTTTGGGTACCACCAAATTTGACCTTTTGACCATGCTTTTAGAATGTCGGAATACATGCACGAGGCTTTATTAGGGCAGTGACCGGATAAAGCTTTGGTTTTTTAGGTTACCTTTATTAAGTCAATGCAAGGGGTAGTTGCAGGATAAATACTAAATGGTAGGCATCATATGAGCGACAAATTCTTGCAAAGGGCATAAATTAAGAGACAGCAACAACAGAAACTTGTTTAGGAAGGTCATCTGGTTTTAACTGAAGGCGAGCTATTAGGAAGGTCACCTGCTTTTTCCCATGAGAGCTATAATGCGCCGTTTGCTGATATATGTAACGATGTTGCACAGTCGTTTTGCATATATTTTAAGCCAAGGGCTTTGGTATGCTTAGAGAAAAAGTCTAGTGGGAAGCGGTTTATAAAGATGCGTAAACTGCCACAAGTTATGTTATATCGTATAATATAGGTTGAAATAAGCTTCATTCCTTATAATTTAATTTCAGTACATACAATGATACAATTTTTCCTCTGGAAAAAGCTTCAAATATAGCATATTTTAAAAGTAACGTCAAGCGGAGTAATACGTTTTTGACGTAAGTCATTGTGACGTAGGCAAGTTATGTTATACAAAATACTATATGTTCCTCTGAATGCTTCAGCCAATGAAGTTGCTTGATACAAGTTAAATTAAAATTATAAAAAATTAACGCAGTTCATCTCTTTAACAGCTAGTGAAGAAGACGGTCGGCTGATGACACACGAAGAGGCCTCAAACGATCTGAAAAGAGTTCAGACTTCTAGCCATAGTAAAAAACGGCACCATCAAAAACAGAGGAAAAGACAAAAGAAAGGAAGAAAAGAAGACAAGGAATGTGGAGTCACCGTGAAAAATGCCCACCCCATGTACCCCTGGGTTAATGTAAAACTACCAAATTTCAGGTACATGAATGTATTTTGAAAACCAATTTACAGTGAAACCATAAATAATTCCTCGTTTTTGCGAGGGATTACTGTATTTTTCATTGATAAGTGTCAAACTACCGCTGTATTTTTTAATGAGACATAAAATATATTTTCTCCCCAAATCTCTTGACCTGAAATAATTTTTACATAGAAAAAAAATGGCGGCATAAGGTGTAAAAAAAAGTTACATATTTTTGAGTTTTTCCTCTCTGAAATTCTTACATTAAAAAAAGAGATGAGGAGTAAATCAACCTCCAAAGTTTAAATCCTTTGAAAGAAATACTTTTTCACTGTTTTATCTGCAACAAGAATATGCAGTTTGCATGCTTATTTGCCCATGTTCTTTGTCATAATCTTTAATTGTGTGTTTATCGGATTGTCCTCTGATTCGGAACCTCAATATTCAACCTTTTATTCCTTAAGGTCAAGATCTAGTAAATGAAAGATGCCTATTTATTATATACCTAATGTGTATCACCCAATTTTACTGTTGAATTTACGCTATCACGTGACGTCGTGATCTGATTTTCCGGATCACCACCATGTTGTTTTCTGAATCCATATCACCACTCTCTGAAACTGATGACGTAGTACGCAGAAACATGACGTTATTTTTCTTGCGCGTTAAAAAGTCCCTTTTATTATGCTTTGTTTTATGGATAAATGTCATGCAATTGATTTCGGAAGTTTTCTTTTGCTATATTTTGCTAGTTATGAGGGGTTATATAATAAATTTATCATTATAACGGTAACTTGATCCGAAGAGCCGTATCACGTCTCGTTGACAGGCGCAGATCATCAGATCAAACTCGACGCTTCGCGTCTCGTTAGATCTGATGATCCGCGCCTGTCAACTCGACGTGATACGACCCTTCGGATCAAGTTACTGTTATGATAATATATATAGATTTATCAAATTTGAGAAGTAAATTCTTTAATGATGCTTTACAGCTTTAGCTTGGTCAAATAAGGTGTTGCGAGACATAATTTGTAGGTAAACAAGATGAAAAACTATATTTTAAACTGTCATCTTCGATGAAAAATTAAGAAAACCAGCCATGAATATGGGAGTTTTTTTCATATTCGACAAAGAAAATACATTCAGATTGCCTACAGTATCTCAGAAAACGGTAATTTGTATATATGTTCATGGCCTCTTCTTTAAAATGATATCAAATATAATACAGGCATCCAGAAATACTCTTTATATGATTTCAGATTGAATGCCATAAAAATACCCTAATTCTACTTAATTCTGCTAAAACCGTTAAGTACCGGAAGAAGAAAGTCGAATTTGATTATGACGTCATTAGCACCAAAAAATTAGTCTAAGTCATTTACTAGATCTTGACCTTAATTTATACGAGACCAACAAAGTTATTACACGATACATTTAGAGTCTCTTATGCATGTCAGTGCCTGCATTTACAATTTTGTATTGACTTCATATGCAATAGTCCTTGGAATAGTCCTGCATTCCTAATACAATCTGAGTTGATTTAAACATATTTTATTGAAACATAATCAATGGGATCAGACACAAGTTATTCCAACTTAGAATGTCCTCTCCAACACAAACAAAGAAAAAACAAATTTATATACACGTGATGAACAGCAAACAAATCTAGAATGCAAAAAAGAAGAAAAGGGTGCAGAGAGATAAGAACGGAAGGGAATAGGAGTGCAAGGAAAGATGAAAGAGGGAAGGGGATGTAAAGGATACAGAATGGTTACGCTTGCTGTTCAAAAAATCTTTTCGAATTTTCAATATACTTATGTACGGCTTTAACAATATTGATATTATTTTGTTGACCCAAGTTTGGGTCCCCAAAAAGAATTTTGTCATGGTCTATTTCTCCTTTGTTATTATTTGAGTTTTCGATGTGCGGACATCAAAGTTAAATACATGTTTAATGTGTATTTTGCATCAGAGCAAGATTGTATATATTTAAAGATAAAAATTTTTTCTTAAGACTTTTTAAAGGATTTCTTTTTCCATTTTGCAATAGGTATATGATTTTATCTGAAGTGGAATCTCGTGCGCGCGCAGTTCACGATTACTACGCCAAGCAGTGGTGTGGGGTATTGGACGATAGGTTCCGTAGCTACGTAGACCTACATAGAAGTCTAGGTAAAACCCTTTTAGTTAAACTTTTCATCTAAAATTTTCTTTGACAATGAAAGCTGTAATTTTCATCTGAACCCTACACTCCTGAGAAGACGAACATTTAAAGGAGGGGAGCAAATTTTGTCGTAATAGAATATCGGTATTTAACTCTATGCCCTCAACAAAATGCATGTACATGTATTTATTGCAAAGAATAGGATTAGATTAGTGCCCGATTCTGAAAATGACAAATCGCATCATTTTTAGCTGTTCAAGTATGCCCTTTCGAACTTCTTGGAACGGCACTAGAACCATTATGATGTGAATCAAAAAAGCCTATAATTGATTCAGATTTACATGTACATGTATATTCTTTATTTAAGGAATATTTTAAAGTTTTATGTGAGTTATTTAAGAAAAAAATATCATTTTTAGAGTTTCATTGGGGTATGTCATGAAGTCGGTACGTGATCAAATTTACAATATAACGCCGTAAGACATGAAGTCGGTCACGTGATCAAATTCTATAATGCCCGAAGGGCGTTATAGTAAATTTGATCACGTACCGACTTCATGTCATATCCTAATGAAACTCTAAAAATGATATTTTATTTCTTATATTCATATTTTAGGTTTTTATTCATGTTACATAGAGAATAATACATACCCTTTTCCACATCACACCCTCGACTATCACCCTCACACCATCACATCCTCGAGCCCTCGACTAATATAAGCCCTCGGGCTGATATTGGTGTCTCGGGCTGATACAGGATGTGATGTGGAAAAGGGTATGTTTTATTATATTTATTACATACTTAGTAATAAAATACAGAACACATTAATAATAACTTAGAAGAAAATAAGTAAATAATCATGCACAGACTTCTTAAAATGTACATAGTCTATTGTCTCATACAGTTTCGGCTTGTTTCTGCATGTACTTCTATTTCAAATGTCCCCAATCCGTAATTTAAAATAATCTATTATTTAATTATCAGTTAGATTATCATGAAATTAAAAAAATTAAAACTAAGAGAATTATGTAAACCCCAAAATATGTGTATGATCACAAGTACTGTTTTTTTAAGTTAATTTACTAGGGATGTGATATTGATCCGTATCAGCCCTGCAGGGCTGATAACCTATATCAGCCCCGCAAATCCATATCAGCCCTGCAGGGCTGATATGGCTATTGTGACGTCAGCCATATCGCATATGCAAAAATCCTGTATTTATTACTAAGTATGTAATATATAAAATACATGGTTACTGTCTTGAAATATAAGCGATATTTGGGCGAGGGTAAGAAAACGTGATAGAGGACGAGGCTTGCCGAGCCCTCTTACGTTTTCGACCCGAGCCCAAATATCGCTTATATTTCAAGACAGTTATCGTGTATTTTGTATATCCTGCAACAAAATTTTAACATTTGAATGTCCAAAACAAGCTATTTCCGACAGATTTAGGCACATTCCTGCAGTTGAAACTATGGCGTAAACTTTGCAATAATATACATGACGTCACAATGCTTTTAGAACGTCGGAATAAATGCACGAGGCTTTATTACGGCAGTGACCGGATAAAGCTTTGGTTTATTAGGTTACCTTTATTAGGTCAATGTAAGGGGTAGTTGCAGGATAAAAAAAATATATAGGCATTATTTATATAGACTTTAATTTTGAAATGCAACAACGTATTTATGACGTTATGTGACGTCACAGTCGGAACTTTCCAAATTGCTCGTGCAATTTGCTTTCCATACGCAAGAAAGTCTGATCACGTGACGAAATGCATGTCATTGAAAATTGAATTTCAATTTTATTATCATTGTTATATATAAGGAAAGACATCAGCAAATGTAAATATTGGTGTGTAAATCACACAGACTTGTCACGGAGGTCTATTTCGATTAAGCGCGCTATCATGCAGTAAATGTATATTTCAATAAAAATTCAGACAGACCCTCATTGATACTATACGTGCCTGTATGTACATTTGGAATTTGTCGTTAAAATACTAGTAAGTACACCTTGTATAAAAAAATATTTCAGAGAGAGAAAAAAGACTGGGTGAAAAATTACAGCAAGCATTAGAAGAAATTCACCAACAACGAAAGGAAAACGAGAATCTCAAGACTGAGGTTTGAAGCTCCCTCTCTCTCTCTCTCTCTCTTTTTTTTACAAACACACACACACAAACATAAACATTAGACATTGGAGCAGTCTCTAGTTTATAACTTGTAACAAAAATTTTCCAGATTGAAAATATAAAGAAATCGAGAAAACAGAGGAGGAAGGACGCCAAATTGCAACGAATGCAAGATTTACAGGTAAAAGATGAACAGACCGAACTCGATCTAATAAGGGAGGACCAGATACAAGAGAAACTACATGAGGAAGGAGAAGCATCCAAGGGAAGAAATAAAAACAAAGCAGACGATCATCAGAGGAAGGCTGAGGATGGAAAGGGGGGATTTGGGGAGGGTTCAAAAAAGAAGAGGAGAAATCGTAAACGAAGAAAGAACAGAGCCGAGAAAAATGGTGGCACAGAATCAGATATATTAGAACCCCATGTAGAAAAAACAGAAAAGGCCGAAATATGTCATAAGCAGCAACAAGATGATTCCGAGAAACCGGAAATCAATTCTTTTATACAGACTGCCGCCAATAATGATAATGAAGAAAACGGGGGATTAGAGAATAACAAATTACCGTCCGTAGTACTTCAGAAAATCATAGAGAATAAAGACAAAAAATCCAGTTCAGAGAAACATCAGACGATGGAGGATGTAATTACTAAGATGATAGAAACACTCTCTAAGTCGACAGGGGGTGGGGGTGTGAAGGACGAGGAAGGAGAAGGGACATTTTACTCCGGGGAGCCCGCTAAAGCCACACTAGAGCCCGAAAACCCGGAAAAGAAACCACCAAGTTCATGTACTTCAAGGAAAATGGAAACCGGAAATGGTGATGAAAATACCAGGAAGTCCGGAAATGGGGATGAAAATATGGCAACTGCGGTGCTGGAGTGATATGGATTTTTGTTATGTGTTGCTGCTGATTGATAGATCAAAAGACTTTTTTTTCAATTCAGTACTAAATTCTTTTAGTAAAACATCTGTTTAAATTCCATTAATTATCCCTTTAAAATTTCCTTCTTCTTTTCCTGCTGGATTTTAACCACGAAAATATTGTTTTATAATCTTTAGAGGTCAATAAAAAAATTATTTCAATGATTTTATTATTTTTACAATGTATAAATATATATTATATGAATCTGAATACATATATATTCTGGGTCAATCAGTAATTTAAATATATATTATCATAACAGTAACTTGATCCGAAGGGTCGTATCACGTCGAGTTGACAGGTGCGGATCATCATCTAAGAAAGATATAATGCAAATGTTAATATTAAATCTTAACCTTAAGCATTGAATTCATATTTTGGGATGTCTTATTACATTTCACTTTGACTTTTATCCTTCTTCATTTTGCCCTTACTTCTATGTTGCTTTATTCTTGTAAATTCATTTTACTTTCTTTTAAATTGATACAGTTTCTTAAATGATTATCTCTATTACATACGTGAATTCAATCACACAAAGAATGAAGCATATTCAATGAAGACGAATACAGTTGTCAAAATTTAGTGCCGCATTATAACGCTAGGTGGCAGGGGTGCTCGCTACGAGTGTTGGTAAAACTAGGTAAGCAAACCCGAGCCGGGGTTATTCGAGATTTTTCAATTTTCTGCCTTAATACTTTATCAATCGAACTAAAATTTTCAAATGATGTTTGTTATAAGATTTCTCCTGGAAGACTGACTACATAGTGGTGCTTCGGAAGACTATACAGTGAGACTTCCCCCGGGGAAGTTTCAATACATAGCTAGTCTTCCGTGGGAAATCTCGCCGTACAAAGCAATTCATCCCCCTTCATAGCAACACCTCCCCTGAATAGTTTTTTTTAATCGTAAAACAATGTTTGTATATTAAAGTTTTCAGTTTTTGAAGAAAACTTATACGTCCTTTATGAATAAATGTTTAAATAATATCATTTTAACAGTGGTTGATTATTAAATCATTTTAACCATTTAGTTAAACATAGATAATCTTCACGAGTACAAATGGATAATGACTTCCTTTTTCTCTCCCCCCCCCCCCCCCCCTCCGGACGCAGTCGCCTGGCACTGTGGTTGCGGCGTCTGCTCTAGAGTCACCAAACACAGTAGCAAGGAGTCGATCAATACCACTATGGGACGTGGAGTTCGGTCCTTCGGATGAGATCTAGACCGTATTATCCGAGGTCCCGTATCGCAGTAGGTGCTGGCACGAAAAAAGATCCCACACTGCTCAATGGCTATAAGTGGGGTACGTTTCACCGGTAGAAGGGAGGGTGGCCACGAAACATTTTCCTAAACGTAACAGACTTTTTACTACTGGAAAAGTTCAGCGAAAGGCTTGTTGCCCCCGTCCCTGACACTTTTTGTTGCAGTACTAATAGTCAATTTATATATTAAATATTAAAAGTCATGTACTTAGTAGCATATGAGTAAAATTTGGTATTGAAAAAAGTTGACGACCCCCCCCCCCCCCCCACCACCACCACCACCAAATATAATTTTCAAGTTTTAAGATTTTTTTTAGCTCTCCTGGCTGATGTAAAATACGGTGCGTACTAAAGATATTTCTTTTCTTTATTGAAAAGTGCTATTTCAATATAAAATATTATAGCAGAAAAAAAGACGGGGGAGTTTCTAGTATGCCTGGGGTGTAGCCTGGTTCCGACTTCGCCTACCCATAACACTCCTCGCTCCTTTGCAAAGCCCCGTCCCTAGAATCACACGCATGAGCAGTTACTATCTGTCGTGAAATAAAGTTCAGTTCAGTGGAAGGGCCTGAAAAACAACTTAATTCATAAGGGGTAACTAGTATCAAAATATTTAATATTTTATGTCAATTAAACTGGAATTCAATTATCCAACAAATAACTTTAATAGAGTTATATTTTTCAGGCGAGAGAACAGTGACGTAGAATCGTTTTAGAAAATTCAAGCTACCCGGCTTAAAACAACTAGACAAGCAAAAAAAAAAAATTAAAAACAAGGAAATTGTCCAAACTTGAAAATACATAGGCGTCAGAACCGGGGAGAGGGAGGGGGCTTAGCCCCCACTTTTTCTTCCAAAGATAGACTTAGTATGAACATTGCTGTGTAGGTTTAGCCACCCCCCCCTTTTTCCATGGACACGATGCAGTATAGGTTTAATGGGAAAGTGGTGGTGAAATTGACACTATAGTTCGACCCCCCCCCCCCCGAAATAGGATTTTTTTTTTTGAAGGTCTAAAAAATATTTCTTACACTATGCCCCCCCCCAACTTTCACTTTGCTTCCCACGCCAATGAAATCCTATTTCGGGGCGGGTGGGTTTTGGGTTAAATTTAACTTCTTCTATAGTATCAAATTTAAATTTTCTCCCTACTATACTACATTAACCTTATTTGACCGTTACCCTTACAAAAAGTGGGTCGGCCTTTCAATAAACATATTCAGTAAAGTATATAAAGTTATGTATGAAAAAAAAGGCCGTTATTCCTGTGTGCCCAGAGAAAATAAATATGGAGTTTCCATCATTGGATCGAGTGATCTGATCCGGTCTTCAGAAGTTCGATTGATAAAGTACATGTATTAAGGCAGAAAATTGAAAAATCTCGAATAACCCCGGCTCGGGTTTGCTTACCTAGTTTTACCAACACTCGTAGCGAACATCCCTGCCACCTAGTGTTATAATGCGGCACTAAATTTTGACAACTGTATTCGTCTTCATTGAATATGCTTCATTCTTTGTGTGATTGAATTCACGTATGTAATAGAGATAATCATTAAGAAAGTCAAACTGTATCAATTTAAAAGAAAGTAAAATGAATTTACAAGAATAAGGCAACATAGAAGAAAGGTAAAATGAAGAAAGATAAAAGTCAAAGTGAAATGTAATAAAAAAGAGTATGAAAACAATAAAGTGACATATAATTACAATAATAACAAAGCATAAAGAAGTAGGCAGAATAAGAATAAAAGCAAGATACATAGACTTTTGGCGGTAATTCCCTTCCATATTCATGAAGCGCGTTATTGCGTTTGTCAAAATAACAACGTCACAATCAACACCTCAAACAACGTTGTAAACAATGGTTGCAACAGCCGCAGCCAGCTACGTATCTGAGCAAAAAAAAATGTTAGACAAATCTATCGCAGGATTATTTTTAAACATTTGGACGTTTTACACATAGCGAAACTCGAAAAGGAAACCAAGAGTTACAAACAGTAATCTGGACATTATTTTATGATTTTCAACGACGGAAGTTCGTTGATGAAAATGGTGCCGTCATGCAACATTCAATATTTTATTTATTCAAATCCGGACTATATAATAACACAATTATGGACTCTTTTGGTGTTGAATATGCATGGTTCGTTCTTCACCAGAAAAATATCAATATTGATAATTTTCTGGTGAATAACGAACCATATTCCATACCAAAAGAGTCCATAATTGTAAAATATCCAATATAGGATTGCAGGATGAAATTTTTTATACGTCTATAGATTAAACAGTTCACCGGTAACTTCCGGTTTTGCAAAACGTAAACAATGACACTATTCGTGATCTTCATAAATGACTTGCTATCAACAGTGTCATCTACCACCCGCCTTTTTGCCGATGACTGCTTGTTGTATAGGAGGATAAGGAAAACAGAAGACCAAGCCATTTTACAGAACGACTTAGATAAGCTTCAGGAGTGGGAAGATAGATGGCTAATGCAGTTCAACCCGAATAAGTGTGAAGTACTGCGGTTTACAAATCGGAAATCCCCACTTCGCGCCGATTATACCGTACACGGCCAAGTTCTGAACACTGTCGATTCTGCCAAGTATTTTGGTCTCACAATCCACAAGAACCTTAGCTGGGATACACATATGGATAAAATCACTAAGAAGGCCAATTTCACCTTAGCCTTCCTCGGGAGAAACATCAGCCGGTGTCCAACTAACATCAAGACACAGTGCTATTCCACACTGATACGACCCACTATTGAGTATGCCTCCAGTGTGTGGAGCCCAGCTAAGAAATAAAATATCAAGAAGATTGAGGCAGTTCATTCTATCTTTATTTACTCCCGTAGGAGATTGCATGAATATGAACACATCAAATTATATAAACATCACAAAAGGAAAATAGAAAAAACTAGATGAGAAACTCGTTGCGAGCAACGAGAGGTCTTCCGTCCGATTCTTAATCCCCCCCCCCCTAAAATCGAGCTGAAAAAGTGATAAAACTTTTTATGGAAACAAAGGGGATTGAACCCGGGTCGCCAGCATGAAAATCCAAAGCTCTTACTATTACGCTATTGGGACCACAGGTCTAAATCTACTTGTATATACTTCTGAAACAGTACATCTGTCTTAGAATAATGAAAGGCGGTCACTATTCGTAATTTTGAGTCAAACGCCACAAGTAAATCTTCGCGCCTTTTCTTTGGAATGTCCCACTAAATAGGTGTGATAGCTTCAATGCAAATAAAAAAGAACGTTCTTATAACTAAACTTTCAAGGTAAAGAAATTGTTTTTAACACATTTACAAATTCTATGACGTAAATAGATAAGTAACATTAAATCAACGAAACTCCTTTTTTATTTTCTGTTTATCCCCATACTGAACTATCCTGATTAGTTAAAGTTTCATGAAAAGGTTGTCAAAAAATCAGATACCATTTATGTTCAATAACTTAAATCTATTTTTTGAGACAAGAATATTAATATAAACTCAATTCTTCTAAAAACAGTTTTCTTATGTTTGTCTTTCCTATTAGTTTAATATGACTCAAGTGTGCATGAGGAAAACAGTGGATACGTTTAATACTTAATATATACATCGATATTGTTTCTTAAAACTATTATTTGTATCTATGATTTAAGATCTGTTTTTCCGCAAAACAAATGATAGTAGGTATGTATTTCATTTGCACATTTAGTCTTTTCTTTTTCTACTATGAGAACCAGTCAAAACCAATTATAGAAGACGTTTGATACGACCATGGATTCAAACTTAGTTTGACACAGAATTGCAACGTAACTACATCGTGACAATCCCCGTATTCCTTTACATTTCATTTATCCTTATTTACCGTCGTTCAAGCAAACGCTTGGCTGCCTCTGAAAACCCCTATTGCGAAATGTCGGAGTTGACATAGGCAGCAGCCATATTGGACCCGCTTCAGATTTTTAAATGTTAATATCTAGAGTTTGGATTTATCAATGTTCAAACAAATTATATAGTAAGCATTGTAAGAACGGTTTCTATTAACATTCCAAAAATAAATGAAAAGTATTGAAAAACAAAAAAGTTAGAAAATACGGACTTTTTAAATTCGCTTCCGCTAGCGACCGGACGTACTGACGACACACGAAAAGGTGATTCGTCACATTTTAAAGTCATCATCTTTCATCTCTAACAAGTCTCCAGTTAATATCTTAAACCATTTTCGAAAAAAAGGGGGGACAAAATTGCATTTTAAAATCAGAAAAGTGTCAATAACTTGGAACCAAAGGTGAGTATTCCAAATTTTCCTTGTCATGCCACAACTACATATAATGGCGAATAATTCCTGAAAGTTTCACTGAAAACCACTGAATAGTTTTCGAGAAATCGCGTGCACAAAATTTTGGGGAAAAAAATAATAATAATAACTAGAAAAGAAACTCGTTGCGAGCAACGAGAGGTCTTCCGTCCGATTCTGACCCCCCCCCCCCCCTCGCAAAATCGAGCTGAAAAAGTGATAAAACTTTTTATGGAAACAAAGGAGATTGAACCCGGGTCGCCAGCAAGGAAATACAAAGCGCTTACTGTTACGCTATTGGGACCACATCTCTAAATCTACTTGTATATTACTTCTGAAACAATTCATCTGTCTTAGAATAATGAAAGGCGGTCACTATTCATAATTTTGCGTTAAACGCCACGAGTAAATCTTCGCGCCAAACTTGCTCAAGATGATCACATTGGAACTTGTTACTTGAGTTTTAACAGTAATTTTTAGGATAGATAATCTATTAGTGATGAACAGATGATACTGTTTTCTTTCCTTTATTCGATATGTATTCAACTTTTTATTCCATGCAAAACCATATACAGGCATGTCAATGTTATATATTTCTGCACTATTGTCGCCATTTGTCTACTACTGAAGTCGGCCATGATACATTATTTCGTGCCAAACGTCACAAGTAGTTCTTCACGCTATTCCTTTAAAATGTTTGATCTATTTAATGGATCTGATAGCTTCAATGAAAATTAGAAATGTATGTTCTTATAACCGGAATTTCGAGCGTAAGAAAGTATATTTATCACATTATACAAATATAATATTGTTTACGGCCAAGTAAAACTAAAGCTGTGAATTCGGTGAGATTTTCCACGAATTTTGTATCCTGTTTACCCCCAAAGTGGAGATGAGTTACATGTTCATGAAAAGACTGGAATGTTTCACTGAAAAAAAATTCACTCGCCCTCCGACGGTCAAGGAATCTGATACTCTTCATGTTCAATAACTTGCATTTATTACAAGAATATTTATATTACCTTTAATAAACAATCTTTTAAAAAAAAATGTTTTTCTTATTTTTGTCTTTTCTATTCATTTAATATGTCATAAGACTGCGAGGTAAAATAAACAGAAGTCAAGTAATACTTCAGAAACATAGTGAATATTAAGTCAGGCAAGTTTCTTGAAAAGCTATTACTTATAACCATGGTTTAGGATAAGTTTTCCCTGGTGCAAAACAAAAGACTGTATTCATCGTATTTCCACTTGTAGTCATCTTGTATTCTACTATGAGATGCAGACAAAAGCAATTTCAATAGAAGTTTGAGGAAACCTCATATAAAAACTATACTCAATGCAACGTAATTGCGATGTAGCAATCTAAAGAATCCTTTACATTTCATAAATCTTTTTGGTAGAAGTTTCGTTCATCTAAACGCTCAGCTGACCTTCTAGAACCCGACTTGCTTAATGGCGGAGTTTACGGAGACCGCCGCCATCTTGGACACGCTTCAGATTTTTAAATGCGAATATCTAGTGTGTGGATTGATCAATTCTTAAATAAATTATATATTTGGCCTTTCCAGTAGGATCTTAATTACCATTAATTATATCAAAGAAAAATATTGAAAAACAAAAAAAGTTGAAAATGTGCACATTTTGAATTCATTTCCTGTAGCGACCGGAAGTACTGACGACGCAAACGAAGGCAAAATTGCACATCTATAACTCATGGGCTATCATCTCTAACAAGTCTCCAGTTAATATCTTGAGCCGTTTTCGAGAACATTCGAAGACAAAATTGCATTTTAAAATCAGGAAATTGCCGATAACTTGGCACTGGTAGCGAATTTCCCAACAAACGGAATTTTATATAAAATTCATATAATGACCTATAATTCCTGAAATTTTCATTGAAATCCACCGAATAGTTTACGAGAAATCGCCTGCACAAAATTTTGTCTAAAAAAAAAGAATAATAATAAGAAACAATAGAATAACTATAAGGTCTTCCGTGAAGACGGAAGACCTTAATAATAACTAGAGCAAAGCTCGTTGCAAAGCAACGAGTAGGTCTTCCGTCCTGTTTGACCGGAAGTAGCATTAATTTTTAACAAAAATGAGAAATAACGCCTAAAAATGGTTTGAATCCTTTAACGCTATGTTAATTAATGCAAAAATAAGCAATTTTTTGCTACTTCCGGTTTGACCGGAAGTGACGACAACGGACGAAAAAATTATTTTTTTGCATCTAGAGACATTTGTTACCAAAAAACTTGTCAAGAACGGCAAAAATACGCGTTTTTCGACTACTTCCGGTTTGGCCGGAAGTGACGACGCTGGACGTTTTCTGACGACTTCAATACATTAAGCTTGTCATTTTGAACAACTTTGCTTCTTTGACGTATTACAAATTCTCAATACGTTTTGAGATATAAAGAAAAAACTGTTGGCACCTCTAGGCCCTTAAATTTAGGGGCCAGCCCTTTTTTCGAGATATCATTTGAAAGATCTTTAAATTCTGCACTTCTTTTGTTCTATACGTTTTCACAAAATATTTTCAGGTAAAAAGATATCAAAGAAAAGGTGTGAGAAATTTTGAAATTTGTGATAGGTCTATTTTCGGGCCATAGCGAGCGCCGACGAGCGTCACTTCCGGTAAATTTGATATACCTGATGCACCTCTCCAGACATAGCTCTACCTAGCCTCAAAGTTTGAAGTTTGTATCTAGAGCCGTTTTTCGGGAAAATTGTGGACAAAATGACCCTTAAAAATCAGAAAATTGACGATATCTCTAGACCGGAAGTGACGTCATCGAAACGGAAAAAAACGCATAAGGTTCAAGTGATGTTCCATACGTCCTGAAAGTTTCATAAGATTTTGTTGAGCCGTTTTCGAGAAATCGCGTGCACAAAATCCGTAAGAAAAAAAAAATAATAATAAAAGTGAAAAAGAAACCGAAGAAAAACAATAAGGTCTTCCGCTGAAGACGGAAGACCTTAATAATAAGAAACAGTAGAATCACTAGAAGGTCTTCCGTGAAGACGGAAGACCTTAAAAATACAAATCAAAATAGGAGAAAAAAAGAGGATAAATATGTACATTCGATTACAATAGAAAGAAAAGAACAAGGTTGCTGACTGGAGCGATATACAGGGTAGAATTAAAAAAAATTTGAATATGGTAATACTTTTAAAAACTAGAGGTACTGTGAGCAATGAGCTCACTAAATGATACCCCCCGCCTCCCATATGAATAAAATGGCAGTGTCCATGTTTTGCTCTGGAAAGTCCAAAATATATGTCAGATCAAAAAGTAAAATAGGAGGTGCACAATGGCAATATGTAATAAAGATTCTGTGAAAGTTTCATTAAATTTCATTCAGTGGTATGAGAGGAGTTGCGGATAAGAGATGGGTACCCCAAAGCGTAACAGATGGACGGACGGACAGACGGACGGACGGACAGACGTACAGACGGACGGAATTAACGATTACTATATACCCTCCCGCTTTTCAAGCGGGGGGTATAAAAACAAGGTTGCTAACAGTATGTATATATAGACATATATAGACAGGTCATGTTGTTCTAAAATCAGAAAAAAAGAAAGCACAGATACATAAGGCAGACTATTAACGAATACAATGTCTGTTAATCCATGCTGCTGTATCCCTGAGGAAATTGAAGATATGTAGACTGGGCCCCTCAAAATAAGATAAGGTGCTCGAGAATGATCTAGCACCTAGCAGAAAAAGGTATAGATCTTGTGGACTGAGACCGAAAAGTTCGGCATTTAATATAATGTCAAAGTCCTCGATCATTGTGTCTCACCAAATTTCGCGGATGGCGGTTGTGCCCAAACAGGTTGTAGAAATGTGCTCAAAAATGTTTCTGAAGTTTCCTTTGCAGAGAGGACAAAGTCTGAAAGAGTCCACAGCTTGGCAATAAATTTACAAATTTCTTTTTCGTGGATATTGCTTGGAATTTCCCAGATAGTTTGCGGTTATTGTGTTGAAAAGATGAAAGGAAGGATCTGAGTACATCCTTTGACGTCTTGATTCCAGATGTACGTTTGTGACAGCTGCTTTAACACATCTTTTCCACAGGCATTTTCGGGGAAAGTAGCCATCTTGTAAGTATATAAGTAGGTACTGATGGAGGCCATACTTATACAAAAGAGCCATGACGTCATTGATAAAGCCATAATGTTTAAGTTCGGGAGACTGTAAGTAAGAAAAAAGCCGGTGGAGAAAAATCACTAAGAAGGCCAATTCCAACCTAGCCTTCCTCGGCAGAAACATCAGCCGGTGTCCAACTAACATCAAGACACAGTGCTATTCCACACTGGTACGACCCACGATTGAGTATGCCTCCAGTGTGTGGAGCCCAGCTAAGAAGGAGAATATCAAGAAGATTGAGGCAGTTCAACGAAGGGCAGTCGCCACTGGAGACTACCAGCGCACAAGCAGTGTAACATCCATGCTACAGCAGCTCTAATGGCAGTCACTTCAGATACGTCGGGAAAGGGCCCAAGTTATCA